>NC_092098.1:49997884-50145481 GCF_045679555.1 Salvelinus alpinus | reverse complement strand
CCCGCACCTGAGCCGCCACCGCTGATAGATGCCCACCCAGACCCTCCCCTATAGGTTTAGGTTTTGCGGTCGGAGTCCGCACATTTGGGGAGGGGTACTGTCACGCCCTGATCTTAGAGATCCTTTTTATGTCTCTATTTTGGTTTGGTCAGGGCGTGAGTTGGGGTGGGCATTCTATGTTCTATGTTTTGTAGTTCTATGTTTTGGCCGGGTGTGGTTCTCAATCAGGGACAGCTGTCTATCGTTGTCTCTGATTGAGAACCATACTTAGGTAGCCCTTTTTCCCACCTGTCTTGGTGGGAAGTTGACTTTGTTTAGGGCACATAGCCTTTGAGCTTCACGGTTTGTTTTGTAGTGTTTATTGTTTTGTTCGGCGTCATTTTTATTCAATAAAGGAAAATGTACGCTGACCACGCTGCACCTTGGTCCTCCTCTGTTAACGGCCGTGACACAGACGCCTGTTAGCCCTGTAGAAGAGTTTGTTTATAAAGGAAATGTTTATAATTCATAACAAATGATGAATTACAACGCTGCGTTTTAATTGAGTAATATATATCTGAGGAAATCATTTAATGAATAAATCGTTCAAAAAATAAATGTGTCTTGTTGAGTTACTGACTGATTCCGTTTGGATCTAAATATTACCTTTGTTGTTGTTGTTTCTTCTGCTTGATGAGTAAGACTTGTCTGTCTCTGATCAAAGGATATGTAAAACAGTGCTTCTTCCTGATCTAAAGGAATATCTAGATCACACGCTGTAATGCTGACCTCCTCTCACATACGTCAGGTAGCTAACACGAGCACGCACGCACACACGCATACGCACACGCACACACACACATGCACACACACACACACACGCACACACACATTTGTTTTACTATCCTTGTGGGGACCAAACAATTGATTCCCATTCAAAATCTTATTTTCCCTAACCCTTAACTAAACCTATACTCCTAACTGTAACCCTAAGGACTTGTGAAGCCCACGAGGAGAGTAAAACCCCACACACACAGACACACTACTCAAGACCAATCTGAGAAATCACAACATACAACTGACAACACCAATAACAAACAGATGTCAGTTTTAGAAAATGAAGTGAAGAGAACAGCAGCAAAGTGGCGTATCTTAAAGCCTCTACCAGTTCAGTAGTGAGTCGTTTTTAACGCTCCATGGGTCTGGATTCACAAGCCCTCTTCAATAGTATCCGCTTTGGAGGCTGAGGGCTACAGAGCAACTAATGTACACACACACACACACACACACACACACACACACACACACACACACACACACACACACACACACACACACACACACACACACACACACACACACACACACACACACACACACACACACACACACACACACACACACACACTCACAACTCTTCTAAACAGTACCAGATAGGGTTTCTTAGGCTGGTAACTGTAGCGGAACCCTTTTTGGTACTATACTGTATAGAAACATGTCCATAAGGTTTTAAATGGTGCTATAAAAAACCCCATTAAAAACACACTTTTTTATGGTTCTTTATAGAACCTTTATGGGGAATGTTCCAATAAAGAACTATTTAAAAAGGGTTCCACTATGTGGCTATATAGAACACTATATTATGGTTTTGAATAGAACCTTTATGGGGAATGTTTCTATAAAGAACCATTTAAAAAGGGTTCCACTATGGTTCTATATAGAACACTATATTATGGTTCTCTATAGAACCTTTATGGAGAATGTTTCTATAAAGAACCTTTCACAATCTGGAGAAGCATACAGGTTGTTTTTTATTCTGGTCAGCCATATTACAGTATGTTGTTAAAATGTCATAGGTTTTATTATTGACAAGTGTAATCAAGGGCAGCTACCTCTGGAACAGCTGGAGGTCCACGAGGTGAGAAATGAGAACCACTGACTAATTTAGTCAACTGTTCTCAATTAACACAAGGCCACACGTGAGTCTTTCACAAGTCACCGTCACTGGCCGTAGTCTGATAGAAAATGTAAAAGGCATAACGCAACACATTAGATCAACTGGAATGTCATTCTCACTCAAAGTTGAACAAAAAGAGCTGTACGCAAATCACACCCCAAAATATTCAAATGAGCCGCCTCCCCTACATTTTAATTATCACTAAAAGAGAGAAAGAAAAAAAAAGGTTTGTGAACTGTAAAGAACCATTGATGAGCTCACTGGGTTCTATGAGTCATTATGGTTGCATAGCCCTTCCCGTAGAACCCTTGAGGAACCCATTATTTATTTTTAAAAAAATTGCCAGAGGGAGTCTTGAATGCAGGGGAAGTATACATTCTCCCATCTATGAGGAACAGTCCATTGGGTCCAGGACTGAGCTACTCCAGACAGACAGTAGGCTTACACACAGATAGACACAGATACACACAGAGACACACAGATACACACAGACACACACAGAGACACACAGATACGTGAGCCAGATGACATCAACTCTCTCTCTCCTCTCTCTTTCTCCTCGCTCTCTCTCTCTTTTTTTTCTTCTCTCGCTGTGTTTGTGTGTGTGTGCATGGAGGGTGATAGGTTGAAATATGGATGGGAACAGAGGCATTTTAATATGGCCACCAGCACTGTGTGTGGAGTCCCTGGGAGTACAGTATGGGGCTGACAGACAGGGAAGAATGGGGGCTTGTCTTTCTGTAATATTTCATATTAATTAACCCAACTGGAAGACTGGAAGGTGGTAACTACACTCGTCTGTCTACTGAAAATGCTAAACAATACAGATTGAAATCCTTTGCACCATTAGAACTAGTAAATAAAGCCCTTGATAGTACAGATCTGAAATAGACTTCCTGGATCACACTACATGGCATCCACACAAACACACAACCCAGCCCACCCCGGTGCTGCCTGGTGGTTTAAGGGGAATGAAGGGGAACAGTTTCTGGCTTTGTTCTCCCTGCTGCTCAGAGATAAGAACATCATTTGGAAGGAATCGCTGTCTTTGAATTAGGGAGAACTACCCCTGCCACCCGTTGTGCACTAACATTTACTGTTTGGATTTAAAAACACGCCGATCTGTGTAGGGAGAGGTGTTTAGGGCCAGTGGGAGACGGGAAGAAGGATAGAGAGGGGAGGGAGGGAGAGAGAGAGAGAGAGAGAGAGAGAGAGAGAGAGAGAGAGAGAGAGAGAGAGAGAGAGAGAGAGAGAGAGAGAGAGAGAGAGAGAGAGAGAGAGAGAGAGAGAGAGAGATGTAGCAGACAGTGGGAAATGGCATTGCTCATTAAATAACAACGTTAATAAAACAGCGAGAGAGAAAGAGAGAAGCAGAAAGATATAGAGTACAGGAGAGACTTGTGCTTAGAGTAGTTGGTCAGTGACCAGCTTCAACATCTAGACCAACTAGGTGACTAGAGATTACTGTTGGCCAGACATTAGGTCTCTATTGTACAGACTACAGACTCCAACCACGTTTCTTTCTTAGCCACCTTGTGTTCTGCTAGCAAATAGCTTCATATTAATACACACCGATTTAATCCCTCTATCAGTCTGGACTCTCTTAGTCTGGACTGGACTAGCTGGCTGACTAGCTGACTAACTAGCTGACTGACTAGCTGACTGACTAGCTGGCTGACTAACTGACTGACTAGTTGGCTGACTAGCTGACTAACTAGCTGACTGACTAGCTGACTGACTAGCTGGCTGACTAACTAGCTGACTGACTAGTTGGCTGACTAGCTGACTGACTAGCTGGCTGACTAACTAGCTGACTGACTAGTTGGCTGACTAGCTGACTGACTAAGTGGCTGACTAGCTGACTGACTAGCTGACTGACTAGCTGACTAACTAGCTGACTGACTAGCTGACTGACTAGTTGGCTGACTAGCTGACTGACTAAGTGGCTGACTAGCTGACTGACTAGCTGGCTGACTAGCTGACTGAATAGCTGACTGACTAGTTGACTGACTAGCTGACTGACTAGTTGACTGACTAGCTTGCTGACAAGCTGGCTGACTAGTTGGCTGACTAGCTGACTGACTAAGTGGCTGACTAGCTGACTAACTAGCTGACTGACTAGCTGACTGACTAGTTGGCTGACTAGCTGACTGACTAAGTGGCTGACTAGCTGACTAACTAGCTGACTGACTAGCTGACTGACTAGTTGACTGACTAGCTTGCTGACTAGCTGGCTGACTAGTTGGCTGACTAGCTGACTGACTAAGTGGCTGACTAGCTGACTAACTAGCTGACTGACTAGCTGACTGACTAGTTGGCTGACTAGCTGACTGACTAAGTGGCTGACTAGCTGACTAACTAGCTGACTGACTAGCTGACTGACTAGTTGACTGACTAGCTTGCTGACTAGCTGGCTGACTAGTTGGCTGACTAGCTGACTGACTAAGTGGCTGACTAGCTGACTAACTAGCTGACTGACTAGCTGACTGACTAGTTGGCTGACTAGCTGACTGACTAAGTGACTGACTAGCTGACTGACTAGCTGACTGAATAGCTGACTGACTAGTTGACTGACTAGCTTGCTGACTAGCTGGCTGACTAGCTGGCTGACTAGTTGGCTGACTAACTGACTGACTAAGTGTCTGACTAGCTGACTGACTAGCTGACTGACTAGCTGGCTGACTAGTTGGCTGACTAGCTTGCTGAACAGCTGACTAGCTGGCTGACTAGTTGGCTGACTAGCTGACTGACTAAGTGTCTGACTAGCTGACTGACTAGCTGACTGACTAGCTGACTGACTAGCTGGCTGACTAGCTGGCTGACTAGCTGACTAGCTGGCTGACTAGCTGGCTGACTAGCTGACTAAGTGGCTGACTAGCTGACTGACTAAGTGTCTGACTAGCTGACTGACTAGCTGGCTGACTAGCTGGCTGACTAGCTGACTAGCTGGCTGACTAGCTGGCTGACTAGCTGACTAGCTGACTAAGTGGCTGACTAGCTGACTAGCTGACTAAGTGGCTGACTAGCTGGCTTACTAGCTGGCTGACTAGCTGACTAGCTGGCTGACTAGCTGACTAGCTGGCTGACTAGCTGACTAGCTGGCTGCATAAGGGTGGCTAAGGTGAGAGCTCTAACTACATGTACATATTACCTCAATTACCTCAACTAACCGGTGCCCCCGCACATTGACTCTGTTCCCGGAACCCCCGTATAGAGCCTTGCTACTGTTATTTTATTGTTGCTTCTTAATTATTTGTTATATTTATTAAATGTTTTTTTCTTCTTAAAACTGCATTGTTGGTTAAGGGCATTTAAGGGCAAGAAAAGCATTTCACTGTAACATGTGACAAATAAAATTGTATTTGATTTTGAACACTCACAGTGAAATTGGATCACACTTATCAGGACACACCTAACACAACAACTAACTGTTACACCGTATGACAACCAATTTACAGTATGACAACCAATTTACAGTATGACAACCAATTCACAGTATGACAACCAATTTACAGTACGACAACCAATTTACAGTATGACAACCAATTCACAGTATGACAACCAATTTACAGTATGACAACCAATTCAGAGTATGACAACCAATTTACAGTATGACAACCAATTTACAGTATGACAACCAATTCACAGTATGACAACCAATTTACAGTATGACAACCAATTTACAGTATGCCAAACAATTTACAGTATGCCAATAAACAATAACACCGTATGACAACCAATTTACAGTATGACAACCAATTTACAGTATGACAACCAATTCAGAGTATGACAACCAATTCAGAGTATGACAACCAATTTACAGTATGACAACCAATTTACAGTATGACAACCAATTCACAGTATGACAACCAATTTACAGTATGACAACCAATTTACAGTATGCCAAACAATTTACAGTATGCCAATAAACAATAACACCGTATGACAACCAATTTACAGTATGACAAACAATTTACAGTATGACAAACAATTTACAGTATGACAAACAATTTACAGTATGCCAATAAACAATAACACCGTATGACAACCAATTTACAGTATGACAACCAATTTACAGTATGACAACCAATTCACAGTATGACAACCAATTTACAGTATACCAATAAACAATAACACCGTATGACAACCAATTTACAGTATGACAATCAATTTACAGTATGACAACCAATTTACAGTATGACAACCAATTTACAGTACGACAACCTATTTACAGTATGACAACCAATTTACAGTATGACAACCAATTCAGAGTATGACAACCAATTTACAGTATGACAACCAATTTGCAGTATGACAACCAATTTACAGTATGACAACCAATTTACAGTACGACAACCAATTTACAGTATGACAACCAATTCAGTTTGACAACCAATTCACAGTATGACAACCAATTTACAGTATGACAACCAATTTACAGTATGCCAGACAATTTACAGTATGACAACCAATTTACTGTATGACAACCAATTTACAGTATGCCAATAAACAATAACATCGTATGACAACCAACGACTTCTGTACAACCAGTTCCTCAGCCAAAAAAACATGGTAAAGTTGTTCCCAGCAATAATGATTAGGATGACACTGCCTGTCTTTCAATGCTTGCCATGTGTATGCTATATTTACTTATTTTTTTAAAGTGTCTACCTCCATGCAGAACTATGTCAGACCCACTACTAAACCAGTGTAAAATGCATCTGGAGCCATAGTGAAATGGGAGCAATTTACCCATTGAGTTGAGAGTAGTCACCTGAACTGATGTGGATTCCTGTATTCAGGGATGCCGGTCAATTTCATTCTGTATACTGTACCGTTATCATTTATGTCGGGGAAATCAAGGACATTCATCACACTCAGTCAGGATTCATCATATGATAGTATGAAATTTAAAAGTGTGTATGATTTCAATAATGGCTCAGGGAAGGTAGTCTTGAATAGGACGATTATTATCAAACATACTAATCCATTTGATTCACTATCAGGTCAAATGAATTATAGTAGCACGCTATAAACACATATCCTCCAAGCATATCCAATGAACTATGTCATCCCCCAACTCATATCAGCGCGGCTCATATTTGAGGCTAAAATGATTATGAACAACCCGTTCACTGAACGGTTACGGTAAACATATAAAAGCATGAACCTACGAATGAAAGAAGTAGCAGGCAACAGAGCTCCGGAAATCGATTAGTACAAAAAACAGGGACATCTGCAGCGCCACGATCTGTGTGGTTAAACAACAATAACGGTATTTGTTTGTACACGGACATTTCTCGAGCGCACAATTGTACGCTAACAAAACAGACTGTCGTGTTTACACAGAAGCAATAGTAAAATATAACTGCAAAGTTAATCTGTTCATTTCATCCAGCCTGAGTGTGCTAACGGGGTTTGAGCTACCGTTCATTCTTTACTGATGCGCGAACAGCCCTGCTGTCGCGAGCTTGTCAACTTAATTCCTCTTCTATGAATAAGCACGAGGTGATGTGATGTCTCTTACCTTATTCGTATCCCTCTCTCCTGAATAAGGGAATTGTTGGACGGCCGACAGCGGTGAGTGTTTCTGTATTTCGGACAACGTGTGACGCTGAGGGGTGCCGTCCTCTGATGAAGGATTTGTCCGTGGTCCTGGATTCCCAATCTCGAGCTGACTTTTCTCCTGCCTGGTGCTGAAGTGGACAGCGCACGAAGCAGCAGCAAAGCAGTGTTGTAAAAACACAGCGCTCCTCGCCATCATACTGCACAGTGACCTCTACCGGATGGGAGGGAACGTTGCATCCATGAACAATGCAAAGGATGCTTGCTGTCTGATAAAAACATTGTCTACAAAAGCCTGGAAGGGTGATATTTGGCGTTTACGTTCGGAAGGCGCCATCTAGCGTGGCCGTTTTGACCGCAAGCCCATGCTGATTGTTTAGAGTATTGGCATAAACAGATTCATATCGAATAATTAGTGTGCATGTAAAAACCCCACTCTGTCCTTGGTCTGTAGGAAACCTTTGGCTCATCTATTTGCATTTAAGACACTATGTAAATACAGGGTTTTATTAAGCAGGGGATAGAGCGTTGTTGGGTAAAGATAATACTTCCAATATACAATGCAACAATAAACTGAGATAGACAATTAGTACAGACAAGTTAAATACACCTGGTAGCTGTGTTACCATATGCCATTTCAAAAGAGCATAGATGAATATTTAATTCACAGTTATAATAGCCTACGTGGATTGAGAAGCGACCCGTTCAGTTGACTCTGCCTACATATACTCAGATTCATTTTATTGGGACAACAGAGCACAGAAATTGTAATTAAAAAATGATTTCAGTGCTATAAAAACAATCCGTAAAAGTCCATTATCTGAAGTAGGACTATCCGTGCGTGATTTGGGTCAGAGCTGTCCGGACACCGTACCGGCACTTCTAATGTTTGGGAAATTGTTTACCAGCTCCTCCATATTTTTTTTATTTAAACTATGCATGTCTGTTAAAAACCAATTCTTATTTACATTGACGGCCTACCCGCCCAATCACGGTTATACAGCCTGGATTCGAACCAGGAACTGTAATGTCGCGTCTTGCACGGATATGCAGTGTCTTAGACCGCTGCACCACTCGGGAGCCCACTTAAACCAAAATAGCCTATCGCCTACCCAGATTCACACAACGAGGCGAAACAAGTTTATCAAAGCGGGATGAAGGCGGGATCTGCATTGCATAGTATTTGAGAGTGGGCAATCATTTCCTGATTCTATTTTGTTCACGTTTATTTGCCGCTAGTCTGTGAATCTGTGCGTGACAATACAAGATTGCGCAGATTGAAAATGGGCCAGCCTGAATGCGCATAATGCCCTGATCAAAATGGTCAAATTGGGGTTTGTTGAGGTCATGAAAAGTCATGGAAATGACTTTCTTACATTTTGTTAATATAATCTTTGAAGGGACACCTTTAAATATTATCAATCACAACAACAACAAAAATCGACATATCAGCCATTGTCTGAATGACCCTTCAGTGTGTGTCTCTGTTGTGTGTCTGGTGTGTGCCTGGTGTGTGTCTGGTGTGTGCCAGTGCAAGAGGCCCGTTTCCCGAGAGAGAACTCGATATTTCAGCAGCAGGTATAAAATAATGACAGCGAAACAGACTAACTAGATAACAAATTCCAAACATAACTTGTAGCAGTTATCTCGCTAGTTGCCTATAGCTAACTAAGCATTAGTGTCGTTGTCGCCATTCCAACGGCACTGTAGCCTAGATAGTGTAAAACATATGCGCTGTTGGAAAACTGGGATTCCGAAGTAGCCATGTAATTGCGACAACGTAAACGTAAAAAAAAATATTCTAAGAATAGCCTAATCGAAAAATAACTTGCTGTGCATAGATCTCCCCTTGAAACATGAATATATGAGCCTAGTATATAAACATGTCCAGTTAGATACCTTGCTCTGAAGTAGCCTACCTTATCCATTTGATCCCTGATTCTTTGAATGAAGGAATACTTTTATAAAGACAAAAAAGTATTTGGTTGTAATGTTGCATTATTTTATATCAAGGCTGGCAACCATCCTCCAGGATAGCTACTGCATGGGTTTTGCAGACTTTTGTTCAAGGCCCTGGTCTAACCACATCGGTAGCCTAAACATCAGCTGCTCAACAGGAAGGACCTTGATAAGCAGACTTGGATGTTTCAGGGCTGGATCAAAAGCCAAGCCTGCACACCCAGGAGGTCTCTAGATGGAGGGCTGACTATATGTTGACATCATGTGACTGACAGTGTAATTCTACTTTGTGGTGGGGGGGTTAAAGAGCCTTGATCAAGGGCACAACGGCAGGTGATGGAAGGCCTTCATGGGATCAGACACAGCTGTTTTCCAGTATCAATAATGCTTATTTTTTTCATGTAGGCTATAATAATAGTCATGAACATTTGATTAAAAGTAATGGAAAATGTGTATGAACTCTTTAACAGTGAATTGTCAGAGGTCTCTATAGCATAATGTCAGGTGTGAATTTCAGTGAAGGACCAACTTGGAAAAATACAGCTCCTGCACTTCTTTCATCCCAAATCAAGCACCGAGGCCTACAGAGAGGTTATAGCTAAGACTATAAGGTCAAATTATAGCTTTGAAATGTTTTGTGCTCATTGGAGTACATTGGTTCATTAGGAGATGGTGAGGTGTTGGGTGTTTTCACGTTGGTCTGGGATAAACCAGAGACAGAGAGAGAGTTGGGACAACTTTTAGAATGTTGAATATTGTTCTAATTCTAGACCGTTACATAATGTAATGTTAAAGATGGAATCCGCAGTAGGGGAAAGGAAGTATCACTGTCTTCCCAACGGCAGCTGTTATTGTTATTGTTTTTGTTTTGTTGATGAAGCAGAGTTGGGGAGCCCATCGGGGGTGGGGGGGGGGGGGGGGGGTTGGGTTGTTCGTATGCTGCCGTTCTACTACGCATGTAATGATGTCAGAGGGGAAAAAATATTTGTAAAAAGTGTTTGTTGCTTATAACTTCTTTGTTGTTGTAATATCGCAAATGGCAGTGGCAGTTTCCCTTTTAACGATTCCAGTTTTAATGGGGCGCAAACATGGCTGCCATAGAATGTTCTAGTGTCATGTAAATACATCATAATGCAGAAAACTCAAAGTCCCATCTCTCTAAATACATGGCTCTGGGATCAACTATCAAGTCCCTCCATGCTGAACCCCCAGTCCTTCTTATATACAGTACCAGTCAAACATTTGGACATATCTACTAAGGGTTTTTATCATATTTTTTACTATTTTCTACATTGTAGAATAATAGTGAAGACATCAAAATTATGAAATAACACATGTGGAATCATGTAGTAAACAAAAAAGTGTTAAACAAATCAAAATAAATGTTATATTTTAGATTCTTCAAAGTAGCCACCCTTTGCCTTGATGACAGCTTTGCACACTCTTGGCATTCTCTCAATCAGCTTCACCTGGAATACTTTTTTAACAGTCTTGAAGGAATTCCCACATATGCTGAGCACTTGTTGGCTTCTTTTCCTTCAATCTGCGGTCTAACTCATCCCAAACCAAACCATCCCACTCCATCACTCTCCTTCTTAGTCAAATAGCCCTTACACATTCTATTTGTTTTAGTTTTAGTTTTTGTTGACTGTATTATTTAATTCCAAGTCATTATCTCAACTCTATAGAGCTGCAGTCTATGCTGTCTGACAAAATCACTATTTTAGTTGTTCTTCAAAGTAAATAAGGCAAAGTAAATACTTTGACTGCTGAATACGAACTATCAGTTTCTTAGATCATGTATTTCAGGTAGAGATACTTAGCGAAGCAATTGCTTTCTATCCCTCTCCATCGTTCTCCTGTCCATTCTCTCCTCGTCTGTGTCTGCCCAACACAAACCGGACAAGTAGACGTGCAATGGATTAGGGTTATTGTAGTTAATTACCACGTTTCTGCGCTAAACTATGTAGAATATTGGTCTACTACATCGCACAGTTCAGGCTTGATCTGATTTATCTCTAGAGAAACTGAGCATTACTGTAACGCTCGTCGTCGTAAGGAAGAGGGGACCAAAGCGCAGCGTGGTAAGTGTTCATGATTTTATTTATTATCAAAAACACTCGAACAAAGTAACAAAACAAAAGTGAACAGTTCTGTCAGGTAAACAGAAAATAACTACCCACAAAACACAGGTGGGAAAAGGCTGCCTAAGTATGATTCCCAATCAGAGACAACAATAGACAGCTGTCTCTGATTGGGAACCACACTCGGCCAAAAACAAAGAAATAGAAAAAATAGAAATAAAGAAACTAGAATGCCCACCCTAGTCACACCCTGGCCTAACCAAAATAGAGAATAAAAGCCTCTCTATGGCCAGGGCGTGACAGTACCCCTCCCCCCCAAAGGTGCGGACTCCGGCCGCAAAACCTGACACTAAAGGGAAGGGTCCGGGTGGGCATCCCTTACGGCGGCGGCTCCGGTGCGGGACGTAGACCCCCCTCCGCCCGCAGATCCCTCCGCTTTGGTGGCAGCCCTGGTGCATGGACCTTCACTGGAGGAACCGGGCCGCAGATCATCACCGGAGGAACTGGACTGGGAACCGCCGCTGCAGGCTCCGGACTGGGGACCGTCGCTGGAGGCTCCGGACTGGGGACCGTCGCTGGAGGCTCCGGACTGGGGACCGTCGCTGGAGGCTCCGGACTGGGGACCGTCGTTGGAGGCTCCGGACTGGGAACCGTCGCTGGAGGCTCTGGACTGTAAACCGCCTCAGGAGGTTCCGGACTGTAGACCGCCTCAGGAGGTTCCGGACTGTAGACCGCCTCAGGAGGTTCCGGACTGTGGCCAGTCGTTGGAGGTTCCGGACTGTGGCCCGTCGTTGGAGGTTCCGGACTGTGGCCCGTCGCCGGAAGCTCTGAACTGGGAACTGTCACCGGAAGCTCTGGACTGGGAACTGTCGCCGGAAGCTCTGGACTGGGAACTGTCGCCGGAAGCTCTGGACTGGGAACTGTCGCCGGAAGCTCTGGACTGGGAACTGTCGCCGGAAGCTCTGGACTGGGTACTGTCGCCGGAAGCTCTGGACTGGGTACTGTCGCCGGAAGCTCTGGACTGGGAACTGTCGCCGGAAGATCTGGACTGGGAACTGTCACCGGAAGCTCTGGCATAACTCGTCCTGGCTGGATACCCCCTTAGCCCGGCAAGTGCGGGGAGCTGGAACAGGCCCCACTGGGCTTTGCTGGCGAACCGGGGACACCGTTCGTAGAGCTGGCGCAGGATAACCTGGGCCGAAGAGACGCACCGGAGGCCAGGAACTCTGAGCCGGCACAATCCATCCTGGCTGAATGTCCACTGCGGGGAGCTGGAACAGAGCTCACCGGGCTGTGGATGCGCACTGAAGGCATGGTGCGCAGAACCGGATAGCCTGGTGCTTGACCGGTCACTCGCTCCCCACGGTAAGCATGAGGAGTTGGCTCAGGTCTGAACCCTGACTCTGCCACTCTCCCCGTGTGCAACCCCCCCAAAAAAATTTGGGGCTGCCTCTCGTGCTTGCCTCGTTGCCGTGATTCCTGGTATCGCCGCCGTTCCTCTCTTGCTGTCTCCGCCTGTTTCCATGGCAGGGTCTTGTCCCCTGCCATAACCTCCTCCCATGACCATGAGGTCCTCCACTCACTCTTCTCCCGGGCCCAGGATCCCTGCTCCTCCTGGCCACGCTGCTTGGTCCTTTGGTGGTGGGTAGTTCTGTCACGGCCGTCGTCGTAAGGAAGAGTGGACCAAAGCGCAGCGTTGTAAGTGTTCATGATTTTCTTTATTATCAAAAACACTCGAACAAAGTAACAAAACGAAAGCGAACAGTTCTGTCAGGTAAACAGATACTAAACAGAAAACTACCCACAAAACACAGGTGGGAAAAGGCTGCCTAAGTATGATTCCCAATCAGAGACAACGATAGACAGCTGCCTCTGAGAACCACACCCGGCCAAAAACAAAGAAATAGAAAACATAGAAATAAAGAAACTAGAATGCCCACCCTAGTCACACCCTGGCCTAACCAAAATAGAGAATAAAAGCCTCTCTATGGCCAGGGCGTGAAAATTACACTCGGAGAAGAGAAAAAACAGAACGAAATGGAATTAAAATAATTGAACTGATGTTGGTTTAAAACCTGAAAAAATGGCAGACATTTTGGTAAATCACTCAGCACTAGTGCCTACTGTATGTGTGCTTTAAAGTGGGTTCAGCTCTGTGATCCTTTGGCACGGCTTGGTTTTCCATCTATTGAAATTGTTCCATAGGGTCACATAGGCTGTGTGTTACAGGGTATCATATTGTTCCATAGGGTCACATAGGCCACGTGGAGGGGGAATGGTCCTGGGGACGGAGGCTCTGAGCCTGGGTGACTGCATGGGTGGCCTGCTCTGGGACCAGACTGGGGTCTGTCAGGATGGACGTGGATGTGCTGAGGAGACGGAGTGAGCTAAGGACCACTGAGGACAGAAACAGAGGGAGACAATCAGGTAAGAGGGAGATGAAGAGCGAGAAAAAGAGAAAAAAGAGACTGACAGACAGACAGACAGACAGACAGACAGACAGACAGACAGACAGACAGACAGACGACTAGCTGACAGACAGACAGACAGACGACTAGCTGACAGACAGACAGACTAGATGGCTAGCTGACAGACAGACAGACAGACAGACAGACTAGATGGCTAGCTGACAGACAGACAGACAGACAGACAGACAGACTAGATGGCTAGCTGACAGACAGACAGACAGACAGACAGACAGACTAGCTGACAGACAGACAGACAGACAGACTACATGATTAACTGATAGTAATTGAAGCTGTTGAAGTTGAACTCACTGGGTCTGAGGGCAGGTAGGGAGCAGTACTGGTCCAGCCAGGACAGAGTAGTACGACACAGATCCTCTACACTGGCTGTGGACACCATCCTGTTATAGGAGTCAAACAGGGGCTCTACCATGATGCTGAACTGAGCTAGTGTTTAGGAAAGAACCATTCTGATTTATGTTTTATTATCTATGACAACACACACACACACATATATACAGTGCAGGACACACAATGCAAAGCACAATACATGATATTTACATCACCATATTGTGTGACTCCAGGAGCCATATGTAAAAGGGATCTTAGCATTTGTAATGAGGATCCATTTCATCTTATTTATGAATATCTAAAAAGCAGATCCTTCCCTATATCAGCATTCCCACACTGAGACGCTTTTGTTGTTGTCGTTGTCGTTGTTGTTGTCGTTGTCGTTGTTGTTGTGAATACAGGAACAGATCTAACACTGAACGTATGCTTAACCTAAAGGTTCCTGTGGCCAGGCAGAGTGGAGAAGGATACGACCCAGAACTTCCAGTTCTGTAGAGTCCGTGCCCGGACGTACTCTCTGAACTTCTCCCTCATGTGGTCAAAGCGTTGGCAGGTGATGGACATGCCAGTGACGGGCAGCTGCAGCTGGTACACACTTTATCGGGAGAGGCTTGTTACGATGACATACACATAAACACGCACGCCACAGGAAGCTGCTGAAGGGAGGACGGCTTATAATAACGGCCCGGAACGGCACTAATGGTAAGGCATCAAACGCATGGAAACCATGGAAACCATGGAAACCATGTGTTTGATGTATTTGATACCATTCTACCCATTCCGCTCCAGACATGACCACGAGCCTGTCCTCCCCAATTAAGGTGCCACCAACCTCCTGTGACACACACACACACACACACACGTATGTTATGTACAGTATGTTTAGTGCATTTCTTACTCGATGGCAGAGTTAAGGAGCAGAATCTGGCTTCTGAGTCTCTGAGCCTCCTCGTACAGCTGAGCTCTCTCCTGCTGAATCAGACTGATGTACTCTGCTGTCTTATGTAGAGTCGTGGCCTTGCTGATCTGGGACACAGAGACAGACGGTATATAATGTAGATGAAATACAGAGATATAATGTTATACACTGTAACTATGTTTCAATGCAACACCTATTATTACCAGAAGCATTGCAGCTCAGTGCAGCTCCCAATCCTCTACAACACCGGGCCTTGTGCAGTCCATTCCTGACTCAAAGCCTCAATCGCTTTAGTTTCAAGTCAAAGTTAGACGTCCATCCGGGTCCCAAGAACGTCTAGAATTGCCTTCAAAACCGGCCACTAGGGGCAACGGTGAGCGCTGTTACCTCGAAGTGGGCTGGCGGCTTGCTAGAACGTTGTGGAAGGGGATGGTGGATGGGTGGAAGAGCCACGCTCCGGCGACAAAGGTTACGTGTTCAATCCCAGTGCTAGGCAATCGTTTTTAGTTTTTCTGTTTTAACCGTTAACTCTTTCCCAATCTTTAACCCTTAACCTTTTCCCAACATTTAACCCTTAACCCTATCCCAAAGTTTAAGCCACCCTATCCTAACCTTTAACCCTATCCCAAACTTTAACCCTTTAAAACCCTTTTCCAAACTTTAACCCTTAACCCTATCCCAACCTTCAACCCTTAACCCTATCCCAACCGTTAACCCTATCCCAACCTTTAACATTTAACCCTATCCCAACCTTTAACCCGTAACCCTATTTTAAGCCTTTCCCAAACTTTAACCGTTAACGTAACCGCTCAGAATTAATTCCTAAACCTCCCCTTATTTTAATACCATCCCAAACCTTAACCCTTCCTTAAATGTATTTTTTTATTTAACTAGGCAAGTCAGTTAAGAACACATTTTTCTTTACAATGATGGCCTCCCCCGTCCAAACCCGGACGACGCTTGGCCAATTTTGCGCCACCCTATGGGACTTCCAGTCACGGCCTTATGTGATACAGCCTGGATTCCAACCAGGGTCTGTAGTGACGCCTCTTGCACTGAGATGCAGTGCCTTAGACCGCTGGGCCACTCGGGAACCCTTAACAAGATGCGAAACCCCCAGCCCGACGCAAGTGTATTTTTGTTTTTACGGAGATAGGTAACAGTGTCTCAACTTAAACGTGTTGGAAAATAACGTCAAGAGTGCTTACCTTTATACTTGGCTGAGAGCTCATCGTGGTGACGAGACTGTGCAGAACATCAAAGCCTAGCTTGATGTTGAAACGTCTCTTCTGCTCAGCAGAGACGTGAGTTATACTCCTGGACTGTGTCTGCAACAGACACACATGTCATAGATCAGGAACTGTGTGATTATCTACTGTATTGTATAATATTAACTGTATGGTCCTCTGTAGTTCAGTTAGTAGAACATGGTCCTCTGTAGTTCAGTTAGTAGAACATGGTCCTCTGTAGTTCAGTTAGTAGAACATGGTCCTCTGTAGTTCAGTTAGTAGAACATGGTCCTCTGTAGTTCAGTTAGTAGAACATGGCCCTCTGTAGTTCAGTTAGTAGAACATGGTCCTCTGTAGTTCAGTTAGTAGAACATGGTCCTCTGTAGTTCAGTTAGTAGAACATGGTCCTCTGTAGTTCAGTCAGTAGAACATGGTCCTCTGTAGTTCAGTTAGTAGAACATGGTCCTCTGTAGTTCAGTTAGTAGAACATGGTCCTCTGTAGTTCAGTTAGTAGAACATGGTTCTCTGTAGTTAGTAGAACATGGTCCTCTGTAGTTCAGTTAGTAGAACATGGTCCTCTGTAGTTCAGTTAGTAGAACATGGTCCTCTGTAGTTCAGTTAGTAGAACGTGGTCCTCTGTAGTTCAGTTAGTAGAACGTGGTCCTCTGTAGTTCAGTTAGTAGAACATGGTCCTCTGTAGTTCAGTTAGTAGAACATGGTCCTCTGTAGTTCAGTTAGTAGAACATGGTTCTCTGTAGTTAGTAGAACATGGTCCTCTGTAGTTCAGTTAGTAGAACATGGTCCTCTGTAGTTCAGTTAGTAGAACATGGTCCTCTGTAGTTCAGTTAGTAGAACGTGGTCCTCTGTAGTTCAGTTAGTAGAACGTGGTGCTCTGTAGTTCAGTTAGTAGAACATGGTCCTCTGTAGTTCAGTTAGTAGAACATGGTCCTCTGTAGTTCAGTTAGTAGAACATGGTCCTCTGTAGTTCAGTTAGTAGAACATGGTCCTCTGTAGTTCAGTTAGTAGAACATGGTACTCAGTAGTTAGTAGAACATGGTCCTCTGTAGTTCAGTTAGTAGAACGTGGTCCTCTGTAGCTCAGTTAGTAGAACATGGTCCTCTGTAGTTCAGTTAGTAGAACATGGTCCTCTGTAGTTCAGTTAGTAGAACATGGTTCTCTGTAGTTCAGTTAGTAGAACATGGTCCTCTGTAGTTCAGTTAGTAGAACATGGTTCTCTGTAGTTCAGTTAGTAGAACATGGTCCTCTGTAGTTCAGTTAGTAAAACATGGTCCTCTGTAGTTCAGTTAGTAGAACATGGTTCTCTGTAGTTCAGTTAGTAGAACATGGTCCTCTGTAGTTCAGTTAGTAGAACATGGTCCTCTGTAGTTCAGTTAGTAGAACATGGTCCTCTGTAGTTCAGTTAGTAGAACATGGTCCTCTGTAGTTCAGTTAGTAGAACATGGTCCTCTGTAGTTCAGTTAGTAGAACATGGTCCTCTGTAGTTCAGTTAGTAGAACATGGTTCTCTGTAGTTCAGTTAGTAGAACATGGTCCTCTGTAGTTCAGTTAGTAGAACATGGTCCTCTGTAGTTCAGTTAGTAGAACATGGTCCTCTGTAGTTCAGTTAGTAGAACATGGTCCTCTGTAGTTCAGTTAGTAGAACATGGTCCTCTGTAGTTCAGTTAGTAGAACATGGTTCTCTGTAGTTCAGTTAGTAGAACATGGTCCTCTGTAGTTCAGTTAGTAGAACATGGTCCTCTGTAGTTCAGTTAGTAGAACATGGTTCTCTGTAGTTCAGTTAGTAGAACATGGTCCTCTGTAGTTCAGTTAGTAGAACATGGTCCTCTGTAGTTCAGTTAGTAGAACATGGTTCTCTGTAGTTCAGTTAGTAGAACATGGTCCTCTGTAGTTCAGTTAGTAGAACATGGTCCTCTGTAGTTCAGTTAGTAGAACATGGTTCTCTGTAGTTCAGTTAGTAGAACATGGTCCTCTGTAGTTCAGTTAGTAGAACATGGTCCTCTGTAGTTCAGTTAGTAGAACATGGTCCTCTGTAGTTCAGTTAGTAGAACATGGTCCTCTGTAGTTCAGTCAGTAGAACATGGTCCTCTGTAGCTCAGTTAGTAGAATATGGTCCTCTGTAGCTCAGTTAGTAGAACATGGTCCTCTGTAGTTCAGTTAGTAGAACATGGTCCTCTGTAGTTCAGTTAGTAGAACATGGTCCTCTGTAGTTCAGTTAGTAGAACATGGTCCTCTGTAGTTCAGTTAGTAGAACATGGTCCTCTGTAGTTCAGTTAGTAGAACATGGCCATCTGTAGTTCAGTTAGTAGAACATGGCTCTCTGTAGTTCAGTTAGTAGAACATGGTCCTCTGTAGTTCAGTTAGTAGAACATGGTCCTCTGTAGTTCAGTTAGTAGAACATGGCCATCTGTAGTTCAGTTAGTAGAACATGGCTCTCTGTAGTTCAGTTAGTAGAACATGGTCCTCTGTAGTTCAGTTAGTAGAACATGGTCCTCTGTAGTTCAGTTAGTAGAACATGGTCCTCTGTAGTTCAGTTAGTAGAACATGGTCCTCTGTAGTTCAGTTAGTAGAACATGGTCCTCTGTAGTTCAGTTAGTAGAACATGGTCCTCTGTAGTTCAGTCAGTAGAATATGGTCCTCTGTAGTTCAGTTAGTAGAACATGGTCCTCTGTAGTTCAGTTAGTAGAACATGGTCCTCTGTAGTTCAGTTAGTAGAACATGGTTCTCTGTAGCTCAGTTAGTAGAACATGGTCCTCTGTAGTTCAGTTAGTAGAACATGGTCCTCTGTAGTTCAGTTAGTAGAACATGGTCCTCTGTAGCTCAGTTAGTAGAACATGGTCCTCTGTAGTTCAGTTAGTAGAATATGGTCCTCTGTAGCTCAGTTAGTAGAACATGGTCCTCTGTAGCTCAGTTAGTAGAACATGGTCCTCTGTAGTTCAGTTAGTAGAACATGGTCCTCTGTAGTTCAGTTAGTAGAACATGGTCCTCTGTAGTTCAGTTAGTAGAACATGGTCCTCTGTAGTTCAGTTAGTAGAACATGGCTCTCTGTAGTTCAGTTAGTAGAACATGGTCCTCTGTAGTTCAGTTAGTAGAACATGGCTCTCTGTAGTTCAGTTAGTAGAACATGGTCCTCTGTAGCTCAGTTAGTAGAACATGGTCCTCTGTAGTTAGTAGAACATGGTCCTCTGTAGTTCAGTTAGTAGAATATGGTCCTCTGTAGTTCAGTTAGTAGAACATGGTCCTCTGTAGTTCAGTTAGTAGAACATGGTCCTCTGTAGTTCAGTTAGTAGAACATGGTCCTCTGTAGGTCAGTTAGTAGAACATGGTCCTCTGTAGTTCAGTTAGTAGAACATGGTCCTCTGTAGTTCAGTTAGTAGAACATGGTCCTCTGTAGTTCAGTTAGTAGAACATGGTCCTCTGTAGCTCAGTTAGTAGAACGTGGTCCTCTGTAGTTAGTAGAACATGGTCCTCTGTAGTTCAGTTAGTAGAACATGGTCCTCTGTAGTTCAGTCAGTAGAACATGGTACTCTGTAGCTCAGTTAGTAGAACATGGTCCTCTGTAGTTCAGTTAGTAGAACATGGTTCTCTGTAGGTCAGTTAGTAGAACATGGTCCTCTGTAGCTCAGTTAGTAGAATATGGTCCTCTGTAGTTCAGTTAGTAGAACATGGTCCTCTTTAGCTCAGTTAGTAGAACATGGTTCTCTGTAGTTCAGTTAGTAGAACATGGTTCTCTGTAGCTCAGTTAGTAGAACATGGTCCTCTGTAGCTCAGTTAGTAGAACATGGTCCTCTGTAGTTCAGTTAGTAGAACATGGTCCTCTGTAGTTCAGTTAGTAGAACATGGTCCTCTGTAGTTCAGTTAGTAGAACATGGTTCTCTGTAGTTCAGTTAGTAGAACATGGTCCTCTGTAGCTCAGTTAGTAGAACATGGTCCTCTGTAGTTCAGTTAGTAGAACATGGTTCTCTGTAGCTCAGTTAGTAGAACATGGTCCTCTGTAGTTCAGTTAGTAGAACATGGTCCTCTGTAGTTCAGTTAGTAGAACATGGTTCTCTGTAGTTCAGTTAGTAGAACATGGTTCTCTGTAGCTCAGTTAGTAGAACATGGTTCTCTGTAGTTCAGTTAGTAGAACATGGTCCTCTGTAGTACAGTGGAGGCTCCGAGGAGGAGGAAGGGGAGGACCATCCTCCTCAGTGAATATCATGAAAATAGAAATAGTGAAACATTTAAAACGTTTTTATCTTCAGTTTTTATCTAAAATCGTCCCTTTTCCTAAGTCATGGATGGAGATGTGGATTTGGACTTCTGGTTTTGACTCAATTCTCTGTAGTTCAGAACATGGTCCTTGATTATGACGGAGATTCTGATCTAACCATAAATGTTGTGCCACTGGCCTGAGATTATTGAAGTTCAATATGTAGCCTAGTAGGCTCACGTTAACTAACTAGCTAACTCAGCTGGTTCATTGTTGCCCATGCGAGGAAGTTAGGCGAGCAAGCATTTTAGCTCAGTAGCCAATGAAAACAAAAAATGTAAAGTGTACTGCATGACAGAGTCATCGATCATTTTGCCAACATGAAAGAGAGGAGGATGGCATTGGTGTTCAACTAGTCTACAAGTAGAGTGAGTCAATTATTTTGTTTCATGCTCACGCAAGCACGCACTAACACACAGAGAGGTAGAAAATCAGTAGCCATGGACAGCCACATGATATTTAACAATATTGATTGGACTAAATCGTTTTTGGTATCTTTAAGTTTGTTTTCAGTGTATTAAACTAAGCATATATATTCTTGTTGATTTGATGATGTTTAAGGTGAAATGGAGCTGGAATAGCGGAGGCAGTGCTCCTGTTGTCTTTGTGTTGACTTGCGGTAACTCTGTGGTTCTAAATCAGTAGTTTAGTGAACTGTCGAAAACATTAACTTGCTTAACATTTAACATTAACAGTTCCCAGTCCAGATCTTGACCATGCTGCAGGTCATATAACTGTTTGTTACGTGCAATATGTACATTGTGGCCTTCACCGGACAGATGTTTCTCTCCGGTTTTGTGATGAAACAAATGTATGTGTAGTTTAATTTATTCCGCCACTGTGTGACTTGTCTTTTTGTTGTCACGGCCTTATTGTAGCTTATATCCTCTACGGGATGGGTGTCCCTAAACTGGGACGGTTGTTGCTAACATGCTAATGTGACTAGAATGACGTTGCATAAAACAGCCAACTTCCCGGGACATAGACATGTCTTATATGGGCAGAAAGCTTAAATTCTTGTTAATCTAACTGCAGTGTCCAATTAACAGTAGCTATGTTGACTATGACGTTAGTTAATATGGTGACAACCACGTAGGCTGTGTGTAGTGGTTAACGGTTATGATATGAAAGTTTGGCTTGGAAAGGTTTTTTCGCCTAGTCACAGACAGCTGATGGGTTTTGCACTGAAGTCCACAAGCGAAGGGAAAAGGTGAGAGGAGGAGAGCGCGTAGATACAAGAAAGAATTAACGATCAAAGTGATCATGCTGTTTGTATGTGGCTGCTCTGAAAGTGAACTGTGTTTGTGTATGATCAGGGGTGTATTCATTCCGCCGATTCTGTTGAAAACGTTTTTTTTAACGGAAGCAAACGGAACAAAATGGGTATAAACATAACTGAATTTGTCCAATAGAAATTCTCGTTTGCAACTGTTAATGACTAATGATTACACCCTAGATCAGCTAGATGCAGGCAAGAGTATTCAAGTCGGTATTGAATGTGCCATTGTCTCTCACCTTGATTACTCAAATTTCTCTCGACCTGTGCACCGATGTTGTAAACTTTCAATCGTAGGCAAGGTTGTAGCAACCTCATGATGGGTATAGGGAAAATTGGGAAAATTGGAGTATCATGTAGTGGCCTAAACCTATCGCTGTTACATTGAGCTGGGTGACGGTCATCCAATACGCTGTAATTGAAATAAGGCCACGCTCCCTCATCGTAAACAGCACCGACCACCACTCATCCAGGAAACACATAATAGGAACTTACCATTCGGTCTTTTGTTGAGTCATCATTTTCTTTCAACCGGACAGTACTTTTAGGTATTCCATAGGATGTATGTTGAATAATCTCTCGTGGACAGACGACTTAACGTAAATGTTAAATTACTCGAGCATCTGACCAAATTACACTAGATTTTAGTTCTAGGTTAACCGAGATTATAAGTAGAGTAATGGAGTTGTTTTTATTTACCTTGTTTGACTCCATTTTGGAATGTCCAGGTGGAGACTCAGGGTTGGATTCCCTCTCTAGAAGGTTGGTTGGGGACGTCTGGCCTGAGTGAAGGTTGGTTGGGGACGTCTGGCCTGAGTGAAGGTTGGTTGGGGACGTCTGGCCTGAGTGTCATGAAAAGCTCACTAGAAACAAACCAACAAAAGAGGAATGCTAACTTTTCTTTTCTCACATGCCATGTAGACATTTTAACATTATATTTGTCCTTAATTACCTGTTAAACTAGTTATCTCAGAGCCGTAGATCTGTACAGGGGAGAGTTTCTCTGTCTTGGGGATGAGGAGGGGTGTGTTAGTGTGGGTTGAGTCCTGGGTGAGGAAGGCAGAGACAGCGTGGGAGGTGCCAGTGTGGAACCCAGTGTGGCCCAGGGTGGACGTCTGGCAGTGTATTGGTGTCAGCAGTGGGAGGACAGCTAGCTTCCATCCTCCTCTGGGTACATTGACTTCAATACAAAACCTAGGAGGCTCAAGGTTCTCACCCCCTTCCATAGACTTCCATAGTAATTATGACAACTTCCGGAGGATGTCCTCCAACATAAAAAAGTTGTAAAAAAAATACAAATTTTGACTGCAGCGCACTCACACACACACAGTGGGCCTACAGTTCAAGGGCCTACAGTACAGTACAGGGCCTACAGTACATAACAAGGGCTTACAGTACAGAACAGGGGCCTACAGTACAGAACAGGGGCCTACAGTACAGAACAGGGGCCTACAGTACAGTACAGGGCCTACAGTACAGAACAAGGCTTACAGTACAGAACAGGGGCCTACAGTACAGTACAGGGGGCTACTTACTTACTTACTGACTTTATTGTCCCCATGGGGAAATTTTGTTGCAGTGTCATGTACACGTTTAAAGTGGCACGTTTAAAGTGGCATTTAAATACAAAACAAAATTGACAATACAACTTTCATAACAGTTACATATACAGGTACAGGTGCTACAGTACAGAACAGGGGCCTACACTACAGTACAGGGCCTACAGTACAGTACAGGGGCCTACAGTACAGAGGCCTACAGTACAGAACAGGGGCCTAGAGTACAGTACAGGGGCCTACAGTACAGAACAGGGGCCTACAGTACAGTACAGGGGCCTACAGTACAGTTCAGAGGCCTACAGTACAGTACAGGGGCCTACAGTACAGGGGCCTACACTACAGTATAGGGGCCTACAGTACAGTACAGGGGCCTTGAAAGGCTAGGACGTGATACATTGAAAGACTGTAATAAATAAAGTTGCCCTCTACTTAAACCACCGGAGAAGGAAACGAAAAACTTCTCCTTTCCGGCATCTCCTCATCTCCATTTCTCCATCCTTCCATCACTCTTTTGTCTATCCCTCCATCTACATCCCTCCATCCTGGGCCCTTTTGCCACGAGTCATGGTTAACCACATCCGCTTCCACTTCCCTATTCTATTGCGCCTCAACCCAGCCACTGACCTCCAGCTCACCCCTGACATGGCACACATGAAGAGGACACAAAGAGCCTGGCCCTGGGGAATACCTGACTCAACAACACAGGCCCTGGGGAATACCTGACTCAACAACACAGACTCAGGGGAATATCTGACTCAACAACACAGGCCCTGGGGAATACCTGACTCAACAACACAGACTCAGGGGAATACCTGACTCAACAACACAGGCCCTGGGGAATACCTGACTCAACAACACAGGCCCTGGGGAATACCTGACTCAACAACACAGGCCCTGGGGAATACCTGACTCAACAACACAGACTCAGGGGAATACCTGACTCAACAACACAGGCCCTGGGGAATACCTGACTCAACAACACGGACTCAGGGGAATACCTGACTCAACAACACAGGCCCTGGGGAATACCTGACTCAACAACACGGACTCAGGGGAATACCTGACTCAACAACACAGGCCCTGGGGAATACCTGACTCAACAACACGGACTCAGGGGAATACCTGACTCAACAACACAGGCCCTGGGGAATACCTGACTCAACAACACAGGCCCTGGGGAATACCTGACTCAACAACACAGACTCAGGGGAATACCTGACTCAACAGCACAGGCCCTGGGGAATACCTGACTCAACAACACAGGCCCTGGGGAATACCTGACTCAACAACACAGACTCAGGGGAATATCTGACTCAACAACACAGGCCCTGGGGAATACCTGACTCAACAACACAGGCCCTGGGGAATACCTGACTCAACAACACAGACTCAGGGGAATACCTGACTCAACAACACAGACTCAGGGGAATACCTGACTCAACAACACAGACTCATGGGAATATCTGACTCAACAACACAGACTCAGGGGAATATCTGACTCAACAACACAGGCCCTGGGGAATACCTGACTCAACAACACAGACTCAGGGGAATATCTGACTCAACAACACAGGCCCTGGGGAATACCTGACTCAACAACACAGGCCCTGGGGAATACCTGACTCAACAACACAGACTCAGGGGAATACCTGACTCAACAACACAGACTCAGGGGAATACCTGACTCAACAACACAGACTCATGGGAATATCTGACTCAACAACACAGACTCAGGGGAATATCTGACTCAACAACACAGACTCAGGGGAATACCTGACTCAACAACACAGACTCAGCATATTCAGAAGAAAACCCCCAAATATATAATAGATGAACAAACCACAGATTGAAGATGCATGTAATGCTTACCTGGCTACTTGTTTACCTGGTGGTATGGTTGGATACACACTGTGATACAGTACATGGTATTCATCTATTCTAGTAACTACTTGTTTACCTGGTGGTGTGGTTGGATACACGCTGTGATACAGTACATGGTATTCATCTATTCTAGTAACTTTAACGCCCTTCAACTGAGAACATAAGCCTAATCAACAGTAAATACACTGATAAAGAATCATTTATCGTTTCTCTTCCTTAGAAGAACTTAACATCTGTGGACCAGCAAAACAGTCATGGACCAGCACCCCATCAACCCCCGACACATTATATTAACTGTATCTGTCCCCTGTGTCAAGCATTCTATGTCTTTAGCAGGAATCATCAACATCGTCCTCTATGTAGGGCGTTGATAAGTTTGTTTTCCTTGACACCTGTGCTGCGATATGTGCGCAGCTCCGTGTTGCATTTGGATTTTACTCTTGACGTTGCATGATAGTCGAGATTATTATAGATTCACACGATGTGAGGTGAATGTACCTGGGATATCCACGAAGTCGTCCAGATTGGGCTGCAGTGGGGTGAGACCTGGCTGGATCATGTCAGCGTTGCTGGTAAACGCTGAGGAGGGAAAACACAAATATTACATACAGAGAGAGAAAGAGAAGAGAGAGAGAAAAGAGAGTGAGAGAGGGGAGAGAGGGGGGGAGAAGAGAGAGCGAGAGAGGGGAGAGAGAGAGAGGGGAGGGGGAGAAAGAGAGAGAGGGGGGGAGAGAGAGAGAAGAGAGAGGGGGGGAGAGGGGGGGAGAATGAGAGAGAGAGATGGGTGTGTGCCTCTGTCTAGGAGGGAAAACACAAATATTACATACAGAGAGAGAAAGAGAAGAGAGAGAGAAAAGAGAGCGAGAGAGGGGAGAAGAGAGAGCGAGAGGGGAGAGAGAGAGAGAGAGAGGGGGGGGAGAAAGACAGAGAGAGAGAGGGGGGAGAGAGAAGAGAGAGAGAGGGGGGAGAAGAGAGAGCTGGGAGAGAGAGAGAGGGGGGAGAAAGAGAGAGAGAGGGGGAGAGAGAAGAGAGAGAAAGAGAGAGGGGGGAGAGAGAAGAGAGAGAGGGGGGGGGAGAAAGACAGAGAGAGAGAGAGGGGAGAGAGAAGAGAGAGAGGGGGGGAGAAGAGAGAGCTGGGAGAGAGAGAGAGGGGGGAGAAAGAGAGAGAGAGGGGGAGAGAGAGAGAGAGAGAGAGAGAGGGGGAGAGAGAAGAGAGAGAGAGGGGGAGAGAGGGGGGAGAGAGAGAGAGAGAGAGGGGGAGAGAGAGAAGGAAAAAAGAGAAAGAGAGAGGGGGGGAGAGGGGGGGAGAGAGAGAGAGAGGGGGGAGAAAGAGAGAGAGAGGGGAGAGAGAGAGAGAGAGGGGGGGGGGGGAGAGAGAGAGAGAGAGAGAGAGGGGGGGGGAGAAAGAGAGAGAGAGATGGGTGTGTGCCTCTGTCTACATTTTCAGCCTCATTTATTCATTTGAAGTTCCTTATTTGTAGGGCGGTTTCTTTCCTGCATTATTGTCTCACATGACCATAGGTTGGATAAATAGCAAGTGGAGTTTTCTGTTATTTTTGTCACTAAAGAATTTACTTAAGTATCATAGACAGTGTATTGAGAGGGACTATGCATAACCTACATCCCCCACTGTTGTGGCCGTCGTTGGCCCAGGGCCAAGGCATCTGTAGACAGTTACTTCCTTTAAGTATACTAGACTAGGTAGGTAGATAGGTTGTTTACCTGTCCACAGGTAAGTAGAGTGGACCATGTAGTGTGGTACTCACTGTTGTGTCGGTCATTGGCTCCAGGGCAGGGCCTCTGGGTCATGGTGAACAGGGTGTCGGAGATGTCGGACAGGAAGTAGTCCAGGTCAAACATGTGGGCCTCCTCTGGCATGACCTCAGGCTCCTGGCACTTCAGACTGGACCATTTGTCCACCTCCGCTCTGCAGATCTGACCCTGGGGACAGACGGGAGGGGACGACATGAAGGCTATGTTCTAATACTCAAAAATGAATCCTTAGTTCCTCTCTTCCTTGAAGAAATCACTGATCTAAAAAAAATCTCCATCTCCATTCATCTTTCTGCAATTCCTCCCATACTGTTGTCCCTCCCTTCTTCTCAAAACCCTTTGAAGAAGGTTCGAGGGGAGGGACCTTGGACCTTCCCCTCCAATAGAGTTGATAAGGAGGCGGGGAGAGAAGATGCAAGGAATTGAGGAGAGATTAGTTGAGACAAGACACAACTCACAGCTGAAAAAAAACAGATCCTCCCACTAGAGGGCACTAACAACAAGAGAACAGGATGTGCCGAGGAGACCAAAAGAAGAAGAAGAACGTCACTTTAGAATATATAGTAAGTCCAATAGAAAGTCACTGGCAGCTTGCCATGTGATTATACCTGCTATAGAAATAAGAAACAATATTTAATTGTCCAATTCTCTTCATTCTAAGAAAATGTGAATGTGAAAACAGCAAAGGAACGTTCCACAGTCCTCATCTGGCCACTAAATGTACTCAACTCAGATAAACACAACTGAACACTAACAGACCTTCCCTTACCCTCCCTCATCATGTTCAATAATGCCCAATTCAGCTATTCAGACACAATATTTGGAAGCGCAGAGGTTTTCCTTCATCAAGCTCATCCAATAATCTTCATATTCACGATCACTCACATAGTTTATGTAGATCCAGATCCAGTCTCTATCTTTTCTCTGTGTTTAAGATGCTGTGGTCCACCATCAGGAAGCCCTGACCATGTTACTGCATATTGTATAGAGGGTTCGGTGACTTCACCTGACCATGTTACTGCATGTATTGCACACAAGGTGGGTTGAGGATTGTGTGGGTTGAGGGTTTCTTTCCTGCATTATTGTCTCATATGACCATAGGTTGTATAAATGGAGTTTACTGAGAGAGGGGAGAGGGAGATTACAGATTAAGGCAATCAAAAGAGTCATCTAATCACCAACGTCATTTTGCGTCTTCTATTTTTCCTTTCGTCTGCCTCCCTCTGTTTTTTATTCTCAGACTGACCAACAGAATCTGAGTGACAACCGTAAGGTGAGCTCCTTAATGTATGGTGAGCTCCCAAATGTAAGGTGAGCTCCCGAACGTATGGTGAGCTCCCAAATGTAAGGTGAGCTCCTTAATGTACGGTGAGCTCCCAAATGTAAGGTGAGCTCCCGAACGTATGGTGAGCTCCCGAACGTATGGTGAGCTCCTTAATGTATGGTGAGCTCCCGAACGTATGGTGAGCTCCCGAACGTATGGTGAGCTCCCAAATGTATGGTGAGCTCCCAAATGTACGGTGAGCTCCCAAATGTATGGTGAGCTCCCAAATGTATGGTGAGCTCCCAAATGTACGGTGAGCTCCCAAATGTATGGTGAGCTCCTTAATGTATGGTGAGCTCCCAACCGTATGGTGAGCTCCCAACCGTATGGTGAGCTCCCAAACATACTGTGAGCTCCCAAATGTACAGTGAGCTCCCAACCGTATGGTGAGCTCCCAACCGTATGGTGAGCTCCCAACCGTATGGTGAGCTCCCAAATGTAAGGCGAGCTCCCAAACATATGGTGAGCTCCCAAACGTACGGTGAGCTCCCAAATGTACGGTGAGCTCCCAACCGTACGGTGAGCTCCCAAATGTAAGGTGAGCTCCCAAACATATGGTGAGCTCCCAAACATATGGTGAGCTCCCAAACGTACGGTGAGCTCCCAAATGTATGGTGAGCTCCCAAATGTACGGTGAGCTCCCAAATGTAAGGTGAGCTCCCGAACGTATGGTGAGCTCCCAAACGTATGGTGAGCTCCCAACCGTACGGTGAGCTCCCAAACGTACGGTGAGCTCCCAAACGTACGGTGAGCTCCCAAACATAACGGTGAGCTCCCAACCGTACGGTGAGCTCCCAAAGGTATGGTGAGCTCCCAAACGTACGGTGAGCTCCCAAACGTACGGTGAGCTCCCAAACATAACGGTGAGCTCCCAACCGTACGGTGAGCTCCCAAAGGTATGGTGAGCTCCCAAACGTACGGTGAGCTCCCAAACGTACGGTGAGCTCCCAAACATAACGGTGAGCTCCCAAACATACGGTGAGCTCCCAACCTACTAAGATAAACACAATATCACTGGGTCACTGATCCCCTCTGTCATTATCACACACACACGCATACACACACACACACACACGCACGCACACACACACACGCACATGTTTGACTAAACTTAAAAGCACAAACAATCAGCTATCAGAGGATGATCAAATTCTCATTCTGGACCAAACATTTAATTATTGAGATGTGGAAAAATCCCATCAAGTTTTCAGTGTTTGACTAAAGAGTACCCAGACTGTCAAGGCCTGTTCCAAAAATAAATTAAAAGTAGAGTTGACTATTTAAAGTCTTTAACTTACCTTCTGTAGCATTGACAAAAATATAATCTTTCTACAGTAGGTCTATAGAAGGTCTATAGTAGGTCTACAGTAGGTCTATAGGTCTACAGTAGGTCTATAGAAGGTCTATAGTAGGTCTATAGAAGGTCTATAGTAGGTCTACAGGTCTACAGTAGGTCTATAGTAGGTCTACAGTAGGTAAAAACCCCTTTGACAAACTTGACGAACAGTGACGTAATGATTTACCTGTAGGCCAGTGACATACACTCAAATAACCGGGTCAGCATTGGGTCGATGCTGAGGCTCCCAGAACTAAGCGGACTGAATCTGTATGTCTGACACCAAGTCCTGTTCACCGTATATGGAAATAATATCCCAACGTGGCTCCGCTTTTCCGCCTCCGCTGGGCGCTGTTGCTGTGGAAAGGAGGGGGGGGGGGGGGGGACACCATGAAGTGTCAGCTATGGATGACCTGCGCGTGGAAAAAAGAACCAGCAACAGCCGGTCCGGTCCCGATGGTCGTGGCATGATCTTCTACTTGGTCCGAATCTGATTCCAAGTCGTTGAGCTGGTTCTGCTGCTTGCCTTGTCCCTGAGACAATTCTAGGGATATTGTTTCTGCCATTGCCATTTCATTATAGAACTCCACTTGATGATATTTTTTAATATGACAACAATTACAGAATAGCGCTAATCTGCTGACACTCAGCCATATAATAGGTCTTCAAAAAGGAGGGACAAATACAACCTGGAGGAAATTATTGTCCTTAAACAAAACAGAAGTGTCACTGACCCAATGATAAAGACTGAATATGTACACTCACCGGGTATATGGCCGATGTCCTCCTCTGGTGCCAATAAGACAGGCTACAGTTCGCTCATTTAAGTTGAGCATTTTTTATATCTAAAAGACATATTGGAGAATTTTCATTGTCTTCTCTTTACAGCAATAGCCATTTGCTTTCCAAATTGTTTTTTCCGTGGTTGTATTTTTAAATATTGTGATATGCCTGTCTGTGTCTCTGTGCTTTTCACTGACAGTCGCATCTCAACAATCATCTATTTGGTATTTCTCCGTGCGAGCTGCTCAAATTGTGAGCTCGTCTGACTGTAGGCTATGCGATTTAAAACAAGTCACAATTATTATTTTTAAACACTAATGATTCTCTTTGGCCAAATCATGCTTTCTGGTGTATTTGCCTGTTTTAATTATTTTATTTATAGAAGTATAATTTTGGTAATTCAATTAACTTTAGGGAAAGCTCATAGCTTCCCCTAGCCCTATGGACGCGCTGCCTATGCCTAGAAGTGATAGCAGACTGAATAAAGACTGCTATCGATACTAGAAAAGTACGTATTCCACCACTTCTCCTACAGTGTCCATGTGAAGTACCTTATGGACATTTTGTCTTTTGGTGGGAAAAAAGTAGATGCATATCATCATGTCTACATACACTGTGACAGCAATAACGTGCAAATGGACAACACATATATTTATCTCTGCCTAGAATTGAATTTTTTTGAATGATCAACGATTAGGAATTATAAAAATAAAACATAGTTTCAATGTATTAAAAGAGTTGCAACTATTTTTGCCAAACACAGGTTGTTAATTCATATCAGAGAGGAAGAGTTGCGTGTAGACAGTGACCCACTCGATTGACTACATATCCCAGGCTTAGTAACAACTTCCGGGACACGAGGGTTGTCGAAAAGCTTAAAACTCGACCAAAATGCGCAAAAGCAGAACTGTTTGGTTTGTTGTTGTGAACTTGTAGCTAGTTAGATTTTTTTGGTTTTATATACACTAACGGTACGTCATCAAAGCTACTGATATCATGGATGCGTTACACAGACATCGTTCTCTTCACAAGGGGACGACTCCACCATGGAAGGAAACCTACAGGAAGGTAAACGTTAGTTATGGGATCTCTCACGATCTGGACGGTGGCTAGTTAACCACGGCTAGTTGATAGACTCGAGGGCCAAACATTAGGCGTAATCTGAATCTAGCTGCAACTAGAATTGGAATAACGCTCAATATTTGAAGACTTGCGTGGCACACCGAGTTAATGCCAAGACTTTAGCTCATGAAGTGTATCATGTTTTGATGGTTGTTAACGTTTGTTTTTGTTCCTCAGCGTTGCGTGGACAGGTTGAAGAACAGCCGAGCCAGGTTACTGGAGAAGTACCGTCAGATGGGAGATGGTCAACACTGCAGCGCCAAGGGCTCTGTTTTCGTCCAGGAGGTGATGGAGGAGGAGTGGACTGCGCTCCAGTCGGCCAACAGAGGGCTGCCCACCCCGTGGCGTAAAGACGGAATGGAAGAGGTGAGGGTTTGTCCGTTGCATAATGACTGTGCATGAGAGGTAATCGTGTAGCTAACATGACACATGCATACAACTAATCTCCAGCTAATTTTACATGAGTTATGTAAAATGACATAAAGGTGAAATACATTTTTTATTTAAAATAAGGCAGATGGCTACTTAGCGCTTACCTCGTGTCTTCTCTACAGATGTACAGTGTCATGAAGGAGTATGATGAACTGGCAGTGTTTGAAGAAATCCAACAGGAACTTATGTCTCAAGGTAGTTTAATTCCCAAATGAATCTTGCCTGAATGTATTAGTACACACACACACACAGCTACACAAACAGACACACACACACACACACAGGAAAACCGGTTGAAACCCCTGGTCATAGATGCTTCTCTCTGAATGACATGCAACTTGTTCTCTCTCCAGAGCTCTCCATCATTGAGGAATATGAGAGAAGCATGCGGTTCGAGGAGCAGTACTTGAATTCAGTTGTGGAAGGGCTGGAGGGAGAAAGGCAAATCATATGTCCCGTATGTCACGTGTAAGTCTCTCCCAAGATGTGACTTGATACGCTACTGCACTTGCTCCGATGCGTCGTAGTTAAGACTCTAAAACCATGGACTGTGTGACTATCTACATTTCAGACACAACCTAACTGTTAACAGCCATTTTACCTCCTGTCCCTGTGGGCTTTACATCAACACAAGGGTTTGTATGATCTCATATACAATTCAATTGACCAACCCCTGTTGTGCTGACCACTCTGTTCCTCACCATAAGGCACTTTCTAGTTAATGTACTACACTTTTGGCTGATTGACGTCTGTTCATCTCGTCTCCAGCAAAGCAACGTGACCATCGAGTCTCTGCAGTGTTTGTTAGAGAGGAGTGTAACGGAACACATGGAGGATTGTCTTCAGAATCCCGTCTTCTCCATGGCCTCCAATGCAGATAGCTCTCCAAACCTCATGATGAGCTGCAAGGTGACTGACTGGCTTGAATACATGTGTGTGTAACGGATGTGAAATGGCTAGCTAGTTAGCGGGTACGCGCTAATAGCATTTCAATCGGTTACGTCACTTGCTCTGAGACCTGAAGTAGGGTTTCCCCTTGCTCTGCAAGGGCCGCGGCCTTTGTGGAGCGATGGGTAACGATGCTTCGTGGGCGACCGTTGTTGATGTGTGCAGAGGGTCCCTGGTTCGCGCCCGGGTCGGGGCGAGGGGACGCCATAAAGTTATACTGTTACACGTGTGTGTCCCAAAATGGCAATCTGTTCCCTACATAGTGTACCTTTTTTGACCTGAACTCTATGGGCCCTGGTTAAAAGTAGTGTACTATAAAGGGAACAGTGCCACTTGGGACACAAATGGTCTCTAATCATACTTACAATCCCCTTCTGTTCAGGCCATAATGTTACACTTAACTAGTATCACTACTGCGCTTCCTACACGTAGTGCCTTATGTTAAACATTCCTAATATATTCTTCTGATAAGTCATATTTTGATTAAAGGGGGTACTGCACAATTTGCACAGGTTTATATTGTTTAATTTTAGGTGTCAAAGCAATTACCCATGAATAGTTCTATCATATCGTTGAATGCAGTGACTGATCACTGAATGGATCTTGTTTCTGATTTCAGGATTGTGATTACCTGTCCATAGTTCTGTGATTCACCTGTCCTACCGGGGGAAAAGTCTGATTTTTAACCATCCTGTGTCCGTGGGAGGATTTTTCAACTCTGAAATAAAGACTTTATATTTGTACAGTAAGATTGGGCCGTTTGACTGGTATTCAGAGCATGTCTTAAAGACTTACGTTAAGAGGGCACAATCGTCTGCCAAAAGTAGTTCCTGCAGTACATTGGGCTGGCTAATGGGATGCCATAGCTCTGATCATGACAGCTGATAAGTCCTCTGTTACCAGTGTCTCAGATGTTTTCCTGTGATCTTTCTGGAGGCCTTCCTCCCTAAAAAGGTACACAGACTGCGACAACTAGCTCAATGCCTGAAACAAGTCCTTTTGATATGATCACTGGCTTAATTTCTCTTCTGCACTGTTGTCCTCATGAGGGGAAATGTACACAACTGACGCATGTCAGCAATAAAACCATGCTTAACCCACCCGTGTCATTAATGTCTCACCACACATCTTGCTCCATGATGTTCACGACACTAACAGCCTTTATATTAGCCTCAGTAAAACACAGATGCAGCAAAGTGATTCAATATGAAATTAAGAGCTGCAGAAGCATCAAATGCCACAATTCTTGTACCTATTACCCACTCCCCTCACCCAAAATTAGATTGGACACAAATGGAAAATATTTAGGAGGGGATGGTGTCTAAAACTGAAATTTAAACACGTAACAATGAATTTTGTTCCATCTACACATTAATTGCGTTTGATAAAGCCACTAAGGTCCTCCAGGAACTTGAGGTACTCCTGATGCTCCATGGCAGTGCTCAGCTCAATCAGTTCATCAGCAAATGTGTTGTCAACCCCCCGGTCAGCCAGGAAGTCCATCAGGTGGTCATACAGAGCCTGGAGAGAGAGACGGGCCAGTTTGAAGCATCGGAATCAGGAAAACCTATAAACCAGGCCAAATTCAAGTAGAGCAGCCTTCCTGAAAATGTCCTATTGTAGGCAGTAAAGTCATCGTAGATGAATAATAGCCTGGGTACCAGTCTTTCTGCCCTCTTGGCAACACCACAAACAGATCAGGCTAGAATACTGAAGCAATGATATTTAGACATGCTGCGAGAAAGACCATGAGCATCAGCTCTTACCCAGTCCAGAGACTCTGTGTTGAGTGTGTAGGACGTCTCCTTCCAATCTTCATCTCCCTCGGGCTGGAAACTGACCTCACGTATGGAAAAGATGTCGCTCTCCTCTTCCCCTTCACCATGGCTTACCTAAGAAATCAATTTAACCCAACAGTTAGATTTATTGCTTATTAACAAAATGTGGTAAGGAACAAATCAAAGCCTGCTTCCCAATAACTATGTTGATAAAGATGTCTTCTATTAATGAAATGTTTCTATAGCCAATGATGATTCATTTGTAGGGTATCTTACCTCATCTTCAGGATAATGGCAGTCAAACACCAAGGAATGTTTTGCTGCTGGTTTCGTCACCTCGACAACAAAGTTGGGTGTTGACACAATATCTGGCTGTTAGGAAACACACAAGGTTCAAAGCCTTAGTGTTGTAACAGCTGGCTGGTATGGACAAATTCATATAGAGATAAATGTAACTATGTTGCCCAATAACTATATATACACACAACTAAAATAGCAAAAAGGAAAACGTCCTCGCTGTCAACTGCGTTTATTTTCAGCAAACTTAACATGTTATGAACGTAAGATTCAACAACTGAGACAAACTAAACAAGTTCCACAGACATGTGACTAACAGAAATGGAATAATGTGTCCCTGAACAAAGGGGGGGTCAAAATCAAAAGTAAGTTAGTATCTGGTGTGGCCACCAGCTGCATTAAGTACTGCAGTGCATCTCCTCCTCGTGGACTGCACCAGATTTGCCAGTTCTTGCTGTGAGATGTTACCCCACTTTTCCACCAAGGCACCTGCAAGTTCCCAGACATTTCTGGGGGGAATGGCCCTAGCCCTCACCCTCCGATCCAACAGGTCCCAGACGTGCTCAATGGGATTGAGATCCGGGCTCTTCGCTGGCCATGGCAGAACACTGACATTCCTGTCTTGCAGGAAATCACGCACAGAACGAGCAGTATGGCTGGTGGCATTGTCATGCTGGAGGGTCATGTCAGGATGAGCCTGCAGGAAGGGTACCACATGAGGGAGGAGGATGTCTTCCCTGTAACGCACTGCGTTGAGATTGCCTGCAATGACAACAAGCTCAGTCCAATGATGCTGTGACACACCACCCCAGTCCATGACGGACCCTCTACCTCGATCCCGCTCCAGAGTACAGGCCTCGGTTTAACGCTCATTCCTTCGACGATTAACGCGAATCCGACCATCACCCCTGGTGAGACAAAACCGCGACTTGTCAGTGAAGAGCACTTTTTGCCAGTCCTGTCTGGCCCAGCGGCGGTGGGTCTGTGCCCATAGGCGACGTTGTTGCCGGTGATGTCTGGTGAGGACCTGCCTTACAACAGGCTTACAAGACCTCAGTCCAGCCTCTCTCAGCCTATTGCGGACAGTCTGAGCACTGATGGAGGGATTGTGCGTTCCTGGTGTAACTCGGGCAGTTGTTGCCATCCTACACCTGTCCCGCAGGTGTGATGTCCGGATGTACCGATCCTGTGCAGGTGTTGTTACACTTGGTCTGCCACTGCGAGGACGATCAGCTGTCCGTCCTGTCTTAGGCGTCTCACAGTACGGACATTGCAATTTATTGCCCTGGCCACATCTGCAGTCCTCATGCCTCCTTGCAGCATGCCTAAGCCGCGTTCACGAAGATGAGCAGGGACCCTGGACATCTTTCTTTTGGTGTTTTTCCAGAGTCAGTAGAAAGCCTCTTTAGTGTCCTAAGTTTTCATAGTTGTGACCTAAATTGCCTACTGTCTTTTTGTTTTTACCTTTATTTAACTAGGCAAGTCAGTTAAGAACAAATTCTTATTTTCAATGACGGCCTAGGAACAGCCTTGTTCAGGGGCAGCACGACAGATTTTTGCCTTGTCCGCTCGGGGATTCGATCTTTCGGTTACTAGTCCAACGCTTTAACCACTAGGCTACCTGCAAGCTGTTAGTGTCTTAACGACCGTTCCACAGGTGCATGTTCATTAATTGTTTATGGTTCATTGAACAAGCATGGGAAACAGTGTTTAAAACCCTTTACAATGAAGATCTGTGTAGTTATTTGGATTTTTACCAATTATCTTTGAAAGACAGGGTCCTGAAAGAAGGACGTGTATTTTTTTTGCTGAGTTTATATAATAAAAAGTTCATGGACAGTTACTTTATATAAGCAGGAGGGTGCGAGACAATTTTTTTCACAGTGCCAAGTATTAACTGAGATGGTAGCCAGTAGCTATGCTTCCATTAACTAGTCCAGTGATTTGTTTTTGTCGACATTTAGAACGTTTGTATAGAAAATAGATGTGACAAATATCTGCTAGTGCAGTTACATTTAATGATCGTGTCGATATAAACTGCTGGATGTATAAATAAAAAAAATCTACTTAATTTGTGCAAAAACCTACGGTGTTTAATAACCATGTTGTGGTTGAAGTGTTTCCATTACCCATTTGGGCAAATTGCGCATTAAAGCTGCAATATGTAACATTTTGGGCAGCCGGATCAAATTCCCAGAGAAACTTGAGTTATAGATCTGTCATTCTCATTGAATACAAGTCTAAGAAGCAGTAGATCTGTTCTAAGTGAGCTATTCTACGCTTCCCGATCTTAAGTTTAGTTTTTAAGTCTTCTTACTTTCAGTTTTGTACATCAACTTCAAAGAGCTGAAAATAAAATATTTTGGGTGATTGAAAAGATATTTCACAGCGGTGTAGGTGGTACAATGATTCTCTACACCATGTATTGCCTGTTTTGTCACAAACTGAAATTAGACAAACTTTATGAATTTTAGCAACCAGGAAATGGCGGCACGATTTCTGCATATTGCACCTTAATTAAGTTGGCGACAGCCAGTATGCCTTCCCAACTATCATGTCTCAGGTACGCCATGAATGCCAGGCATGGATAGAATGCAATAATTGACTAATATTTGCCATATTGTAATAGTTCTCATGTGCCAACGTATCGCCATATTCAATGCCACTGTGAAACGTACACCTCTGTAGATGTGTAATAATTGGATGGTGATACTTGCCAGCCAAACAGAAAACCAAGGCGAAGCAATTCAGGCATACTTTAAAGTCAGGACAATCCCTGTCCTTCAAAAGAAAACCGATTTTTTTGTTGTTGAAAGAATCCATTTTGCAGTAGGCATTTAGAATTAAATGTGGATTGGAGCTTATAGTTAAGTGATTACATCGCGTTCCCCACGTACCTTCAAAAGTATTCAGCGATCATCATTTATTTAAAAAAAACATTTTCCATCATAACTTGTTGCAATAAATACATTTTGACAAAAGACAAATCAACCCGTGGTCTTTAGAAAACGCCTCCCATATCTGCAGTTTCCATTAAACACGTCACAAAGATTTTATTTTGCATCATTGCTTTTGTAAAATAAAACTGGGTCAATGGAAACCTGCCTAGTGATTCAAAAAATAAGTTATTTAATTTACATATCCAGGGAATGCATGACTGATATTTTGATGTGCCACCTGTCAAAAACAGGATCCAGAATTATCAGATTTATTTTTTGCCCTTCCGGGGATGAATTTGCCATCTTTGTTCATTCATATTACTCGCCACCCGAGAAAGTCGGAACTCGATTGATCAATCTAGCAACAAGATAATATTTAGAGTTGGCAATCTATTAGCCTACATGGCTATCAGTAAATGTAACGTCGTACAGAAACAATCCAGCGCTAGGCCACTTGGCCTATTCACCGCAAATGAAAAGCGTGCCCAGAGTAAACTGCCTGCTACTCAGTCCCAGTTGCTAATGTATGCATATTATTAGTCGATGTGAATAGAAAACACTCTGAAGTTTCTAAAACTGTTTGAATGATGTCTGTGAGTATAACAGAACTCATATGGCAGGTGAAAACCTGAGAAAAATCCAACCAGGAAGTGGGAAATCTGAGGTTTGTAGGTTTTCAACTCTTGGCCTATCGAATACACAGTGTCTATGGGGTCACCTTGTTTGATGCTTCTACTGTGAAGTGGGGCCAAATGAGAGGGGATTGAGTAAGGTCTGCCATGAGCTAAACATGAGCTGACCATGCGCGTTCACGTGAGAGCGAGCTCTGTTCCATCGCATTTCTGAAGACAAAGGAATTCTCCGGTTGGAACATTATTGAAGATTTATGTTAAAAACATCCTAAAGATTGATTCTATACCTCGTTTGACATGTTTCTACGGACTGTAATATGACTTTTCGTCTGAACTTTTGCCTGGACATGCCCGCGCGGCGTGAGTTTAGATTGTGTACTGAACGCGCGAACCAAAAGGAGTAATTTGGACATAAATGATGGACTTTATGGAACAAATCAAACATTTATTGTGGAACTGGGATTCCTGGGAGTGCATTCTGATGAAGATCATCAAAGTGAACATTTATAATGCTGTTTCTGACTTATGTTGACTCCAACATGGCGGATATCTTCTTGGGTTGTGTTGGTCTCTGAGCGCCGTACTCAGATTATTGCATGGTTTACTTTTTCCGTAAAGTTTTTTTGAAATCTGACACAGCGGTTGCATTAAGGAGAAGTATATCTTTAAATCTGTGAATAACACTTGTATCTTTTATCAATGTTTATTATGAGTATTTCTGTGATTTGATGTGGCTCTGTGCAAATTCACGGGAAGTTTTGGAGGCAAAGCCAAATGTAAACTGAGGTTTCTGAATATAAATATGAACTTGATCGAACAAAACATAGATGTATTATGTAACATGTTGTCCCGGGAGTGTCATCTGATGAAGAATATCAAAGGTTAGTGATTAATTTTATCAATATTTCTGCTTTTTGTGACTCCTCTCTTTGGTTGGAAAATCGCTGTATGCTTTCTGTGATTAGTTGCTGACCTAACATAATGATATGTTCTGCTTTCACCAAAAAGCTATTTTTTTTTAAATCGGACTCTGTGGTTCGATTAACGAGAATTGTATCTTTAAAATGGTGTCTAATACTTTTATGTTTGAGAAAATTGAATTATGAGATTTCTGTTGATTGAATTTGGCGCCCTGCAATTTCATTGGCTGTTGGCGAGAGTCCTAGACAGGTTAAGAAAGAGCATTGTCTGTAAAGGTTAGACTCTCAGCCCAACACTCAAGGGTGTTGGGTCAACCAGCCTCACTATTGCAATAATTAATTGATATTGAATAAAGATGATTGTTTGAGGAAATGACAAAGTCTCTCTCACTTGATTAGAATAGTCCAGCAGTAGTTGCCTTGAAAACTGTCTTTCGCCCACAATAGCATTCTGCGCAACGGTCATATGCTTGTGCTTCTCAGAATGGATCTCTCCCCCCTCCGTGTCACAGTGGGCAGAGGGAGTGAGTGGCTCGCTCACATAACAACCAAAAGCGAAAAAGAGACCCATAGCAAGAATCAACATAATGCATAGGCAGGCTATTACTGTTGACCAAATAATGATTTTACATTTAGAACAATCTACAGGAATGTTGTGTTGCAAAATCACAGAAAATTACTTACATAATCAAAATGTAAGAGGAAGCCAATGTCTGTGTCTACATTTCGGTTTATCATTCCAGCTCTAGACTTACCTCACTTTCTGCCGACTTCTGTCCCTGCACTTGTTCAGCGTCCTCTTCAAAGTTAGGGGGAACACTGTTGTTGATGTTGAATGTGACGGTCACTCTGCAAGGAAGGGATCAGACAATGATTCTATAAAGAATACATTTCAAATGATGTGAATCGTGACTGGGTTAATTTCGTGCAGGTGTGCATTTATTGATAGGACATCCCAACTGTATTCATAGTCAAAATAAAATGTCTGCCGAGGCGGCAGGTAGCCTAGTGGTTAGAGTGTAGAGGCGGCAGGTAGCCTAGTGGTTAGAGTGTAGAGGCGGCAGGTAGCCTAGTGGTCAGAGCGTTGGACTAGTAACCGAAAGGTTGCTAGATCGAATCCTCGAGCTGACAAGGTAAAAATCTGTCCCTGAACAAAGCAGTTAACCCCACTGTTCCTAGGCCGTCATTGAAAATAAGAATGTGTTCTTATTAACTGACTTGCCTAGTTAAACGAAGGCAAAAATGTGACATTTACTCAGGAAGGGGGAGGTATGTATTGTAATATTGAAGTAGCGTTATTTTCTCGCCATGCTCTTTACTTTTCTCCAGAGAGCGTCCTGATGAGTTTGGCTTCGGTGCCGTTCTGCTCTAGCTCCCACCCTCCAGACATCTTGGGAAGAGTCTTGCTTTTCTGAACCTTCTTCTCTTCTTTCATTTCATCAGACAGGAAATCTCCAAAGGCTTTGTCTCCTGAAACAGAGCAGTTAAAAATATAATATTTTTTAAAAACGGAGAAGTCATTATTAACTACACGCTAGTCCTATACTGTCCCAAATATTTTTGCGCCCACCCATGTTCCATTTCCAAGGTCACATGCGCATTGCTCGACACACAGGTCCAGATGGAGATGCCATTAAGGATAGCTAGCCAGTTAACATCACACCCATTAGTTGGTTTCAACATCAGCTTCGCATTAGGCACTGCTCTAAAACATGCGGTCTTGCTTGATAAACCATGAGCTAACTTTTGACTAGATTCTATAGACATGATGGTTCCATACATTGGGGGACACGCATTGGTGACATATCTTGCACCTCCAGTCAGATAGTTACATGAGAACATATGTTACAAACGTTGTCCATGTTTTACAAGCTGGTCGCAGCTATTCTTCCATTGTTTTACACACAACTAACTAGCTAGTTCAACCAAGCAAGTGGAGGGGGGTCATTTAGCTAGCTAACGTTAACATAACGAGTACTCACACTACAGTAACTAGCTAGCTACCCAATTTAGCGATTATTACCTTCTGTATGTAGCGACACACATTCACAGGATACAGGACTCTGTCCTTTTGAACTGAAGAGTTTTGGTCTGTACCCCGATGCTGCACCATTGTTGCTCATCATCCAGAGAGACCGGGTGAAAGGCTGGATTGTTCCCGAGTTTGGAGAGCATAACGCCGATCTCGTAAGAGGATGGAGAGCACGAGTCGAGGACATTGTGGATGTAGAAATTCGAACTGCGGTAGTCACCGCTCGGGAAAGCGTCTTTAGCATGATTATAGGTTGGTCAATTTGACTAGTAAATAAAAATATATATAATGGTTTGATAAGTTCCAGTTACCAGCTACTGTACTGCGAGTACAAGTTATGCCTGGAAACACACGTGTGGAAGGACACCGTGACCTCCTCAAACTTTGAACCGGAAGTGACCACAAGGTCTAAACCAATGACTAGACCAGACACGTTTTGCGGTAAAATACGTATTAATAGTCAATACATACATGTAATGAAATATTTCTAATAAATCCAACAACCGTGTGTTATGATAACTCGCTGCGGAATGCAAAACGAAGCGGTTCTTATTGGTCTACGGTGTAGAGCGCCACCCTGCGTTCAAATGAATGACGCGCACAAGACAACGCATGATCCTTGGTCATACTGTACGTTCACGTTGATGCTTCACTATACAGTTGAAAACCATAAACATGATTGCAAATCAAACAGAACAATTGATGAGGAAAAGTTGTTTAATTCATTAGAAAAAACAAGTGGATATAATAACCAGCATATATAATATATAAAGTCACCCTGTCACATCCGCCACTATAATCTTTTGACCTTCAACACACTCAGGTCAGGTTGTTTATCATCCAATAAAACACCGCAAATATTCTGTCATCAATGACGTTTCAATCAAACATATGACCATTGGTTATCGTGTAAACCTATCACACCCATTTAAACAATCATTCTTGTTTTGGGACATTATCTGATTATTATATTCTCCGTAAAGAAATATTTTAGGAATCACATGTTAAGATGCTCTTCAAGATCTAAATGTGGCATTCATTTAGTTTAAAGACAATATTATTTACGTATTATCTTTTTCTTTTTTTTTAACAATAGAAAGATGGGTGAAAATGCCATGTCCGCACAACAGACACCCTGTTCAAATCCCGCCGCCACAGCTTCAATCCTCCGGTTGCTCTGAACAATACAAAAAGAGAACAGCGAATAGATACAATCCATTTCATTCAAGACATTTTACAAGTGTATCAAAGACCTGAGTAATCAAATCAATTCCTACTATATAATCTCCATGCATTGCATTATCAATGTACGAGTACACCTACTTGACATGGTTTAGCAGGAATTTGTGCAACAGTGCTCCACATTTAAAACAGGCTAACTGATGTGACCAACTTCACAATAAGCTTTGAAGTCCATTTACCCAGAGGGTCAATGCATCGGTCTTTGGAGCTGCCAGTTACTGCAGCAGGAGCATGCATCAGGTAATAGTGAGTGAACAGTTTGAAAAAGCAGGTGTTTGTTAATGAAAGACATTCAATTACGCTCCTCCTACACCACCTCAACTGACAGACGCCATAACGTATTAACCCAGCCACACACACACACATACACAACCAACCGCCACACTATGACCGCCCACCTCAAATGATGTGAACAGATGTCTCGGTATCCTTTCAGGACAAATGACAGACGAGTCATTTTGTCAGCATGTAGATGTGTGTGACTAAACTCAATGAAGACAAAAAGTCAGCCTATGCCCAAGTGTTTATGTAATCTGCTGCTTAAAACATCTAATTCAATCCTGTGATGTATCTATATATTTCAATATGTCAACAGAAAATATTATGTACATGGAATGGCAGTTATGTTATATATGTCCTCTGTTTTTTAAGCAAGTGACAAACAGCCAATAAGTTAGACCAGGGGCCAGAATTTAAATATGAACAGCCAATTCAAGTCAGTTGTTGAATATATTTGTTTGAAGGAATAACCATGCCATCCCACTTCTTTGAGTCAATCTATGTTGCTAAGAAACATGCAGATATTTAAAATCAGTGTTTGAACTCAATCATGATGAAACCTCATTTCTGGTTGTGAAGCAAATATGTGGCAACAAGCAATGATTAGCCAACAGCTAGAGGAGAGTAGAATGAACAAGGAAACGGTCAGTTCGTAACCACAGTTACAGGAACATTAGTTTGTAACCTCAGATCTAGGTCAGGGGAATCTAGCTCTTCTATGGTTCAGCAGACGTCTGCTGTAATAAAACATGGCCGCTTTCCCATGAATAGGTAGAAGAACCCAGAGAAGAACCCTCACCCAGACCCCCCTCTATTTGGCTGAATTTAGACAGGCAGCCCAATTCTGAGCCCCCCCCCCCCCCACTAATTGGTCTGTTAACCAATCACATCAAATATGTTTCAGAACTGATCTGATTATTCAAAAAGATCAATTAGTGAAAAAAAGTTTAGAATTGGGCTGCTTGTCTGAACGCTGCCAAACTATCAGACCAAATGCTAAATGTTCTGTCTTCGACACGAGCAGTGCTGAAGAGTCTTTCTACGCTTTGTGTAAACAGACACGAGCGATTCAGCAAACAGGAAAGAGTAGAAAGATGTTCTTCCCATCATGCCTCCATCCAGTTCCTATTGACACTGAGGGAGACGTGGGTCAGGTGTGTCACTGCTCAGGGAGGTTTGGTTCTGCTGTAGTCTCTTGTCACCCCAGAGTCCTGTCCAATCAGAGGCTAGCTCTTGGTGGGGCGTAGCTTCCGGCGGAAGTACTCAGGCGCGGCCTCGACCAGCCAATCAGCATCCACCAGACACAGGTCCCTCATGTAGCACTTGGAGGTGTGCAGGAGCTCATTGAAGACCACGTAAGCAGGCTTGGCCTGGAAGAGGACAGAGGAGGGGTGGATGGCAACAGGCTGGTGGGTATCCAGGGCCGTGTAGCTGCCATCTGGCTGCAGCTCTGCAGCGTTCATGAACAGACCGTGGGCCAGGCAGCGACGCACGCTCCCCGTGTCCGACCCACACGACTCCAGCTTCATGCTCAGCTGGTACACAGAGGGGAGAAGGAGAGGTCATTGTGTGTGAAAAGAGATTAAATCATATGGAAATATCATGAACGTGTTCAGGTGAAAGATATTCATGTTTGAATTCATCAGCCGATTAGAAGACCTAAGAGTTTAAAATGTTGCCGCCAAAACATTTGGAACAATTGCAGTGTGCAGATTCCCCTCTTGCTGAGGAACAGCCATGTTGAGAGACCTGGTTACTTGTGATGTTAGGGACTTGTTCTCCTACCTTCAGGCAAATCTCTCGGAGCTGTGCACGGACCTCTCCAACCATGCTCATGTTCCTGCTGTTGACAAAGTTCTCCCGACACCACTCCTACAACACACACATCAGAGCCCGTACTGACTACATCATCTAGAAACCATAACACTTCATCAATAAACACTCGGGGCTGGTGATGAACATCTGGACTAAAAAACAATGCTCGATGGAGAAATATTTGATTTATTTACCAATTTATTTATTTTTTAGCCCTTTTTCTCCACAATTTCACGGTATCCAATTGGTAGTTACATTCTTGTCTCATCGCTGCAACTCCCGTACGGACTCGGGAGAGGCGAAGGTCGAGAGCCGTGCGTCCTCCGACACATAACCCAACCAAGCCGCACTGCTTCTTGACACAATGCCCGCTTAACCCGGAAGCCAGCTGCACCAATGTGTCGGAGGAAACACTGTACACCTGGCGACCATGTCAGCGTGCATGTGCTCGGCCCGCCACAGGAGTCGCTAGAGTGCGATGGGACAAGGACATCCCTGCCGTTCAACCCCTCCCCTAAACCGGACGACGCTGGGAAAAATGGGTCTCCCGGTCGCGGCCGGCTGCGACAGAGCCTGGACTCGAACCCAGAATCGCCTAGGGGCACAGCTAGCACTGTGATGCAGTGCCTTAGACCACTACGCCACTTCGGGAGACCTGGAGAAGCATTTTAGTCTGGGGACCAGACCCTATATGTCCAGAGATATTATACAGACTGTATGAAGGCTCCTAAAAGGCCTCTTTGTTCTGACCCCTGACCCTATATGTCCAGAGATATTATACAGACTGTATGAAGGCTCCTAAAAGGCCTCTTCGTTCTGACCCCTGACCTTGTTGGCGTTTACTTTCTTGAAGGCTCTGTAGATGTTGAGCAGTGTCAAGTGATCTCCCTCGCTGGTGGTGAACTTCTTGCGTGCGGCGAGACTCTCCTCTCGGCGTGCGGGCGGGTTATAGAGCACCGTGTCCACCGACAGCAGAGACACGATGGTCAGCACCTCCTCAGAACACTGGAAGTCTGGTGACAGCAAGATGGTCTGTAGACACACGCGAGAGAGAAAGAGAGAAAGACACAGCCAGAAAGAATGTTTTAATACAGTATTTAGTGTGGCTCCTTATAAACAAAAAATGGGGGGGATGCCTAGTCAGTTGCACAACTGAAGGCCCATTTCCTGTGTGTCCATCTTACCTTGGCATAGCGTGGCTCCAGCGGGAAGCTGGCCATCTTCTTGCCCAGAGGAGTGAGGGTGACCTGCTCACCTTTCCTCCCTACAGCCCCTAGCAGATCCAGCTGCTCCACGGCCGAACGCATCGCCTCTGAACAGTCACATTACGTTATCACAACATTACGCCATTACAACACATTCTGACCAAACAAATCATCAACAGGAAACTGCAACACTCCAGCAGTACAACTCTTATCTGAGCCGACAACGCAGTGGATTAATACCCGTTTCAATGGATTCTACCATGTCTGATGACTTTATCATCACAGCGAAGACACACTGCTTACCAGGAGAAGGCTTAGACATGAAGTCAAAGTTCATCACGTCAGGGATTCCCAGAGCCAGAAGCTGTAGCATGACACTGGCCAGGTTACACCTGCAGAGAGAACACAAGAGCAGAACAGTCAATCACAGCCACAGAGACATGTTTCTTATACTGCAGCAACAACTAGGTCGTGTTCATTAGAGCACACTGTAGCAAAAACCTTTCTCAACGGAGATTTTTTTATTTATTTAAACAAGCATTTCTTATTGGACATGTTGAGATAGTACTTCTCTGGTTCTACTGAAAATAGTTCTGTTCTCTTCCAACAGGTCAACAGTGACTACACTTGCTTTGGTTGCTCATATACACATCTGTCCACCTGATCCAACGCCAGCCATGATGGTCCAACCTCCATCACAGGAATGGGGATCTGTGTGTGTGTGTGTGTGTCCTACCTTTGTATCTCAGGCACGGTCATGGGGATGAGGTTGTCAAACTCGTCCTCGGTGTAGAGACGGTAGACGGAGCCGGAGTCCTCTCTGCCAGCCCTGCCCGCCCTCTGCCACGCCTGGGCTTTAGATACACGCTGCACTGCCAACACCTCCAGACCGCTCTCTGAGGGGCGGATACAAGGTACATTACAATGGAAATAAATCAGATTTAAAAAAATATTCAATCCTTAAAAATATATATGTGTGTGTATTGTTGTTTTTTCTTCTTCAAAAAGTTGGAAAACAATTATGAGATCAAATTAATTTATTAATTCACACCAGGGCCACAGAACTGAGTGACTGACAAGTAGAGAAAGAGATAGGAAATGAGGTTAAAGAGCTTTGTGTCCTGTCACAATGAGATGTCTCACCTGGGTTGAAACGTTTTGCTTTCACCATGCCTGTATCAATGACGTATTTGATCCCCGAGATGGTGATCGACGTCTCTGCAATGTTGGTTGACAGGATTACCTTCCTACAACCCTGGCAAAACAAAAAAACACAAAAGGACAATAGATATATGAAGTTCAACTGTCCGGTATTTCCAGACTACTATGAAATAATGACCTATAATGAATTACAATACGAGTGAAATAGTTTCCCTTACAGAAAATGGTTAAAAAAAAAATGTTTCCCTCCAATTTAGGCCACAAGTACAGGATGAGTCAACAACCTTATTCAGGTTGGAGTTAACAGAATATTCACTTTTAAAACTGATTGTCACTGGACAGTTACTTTAATATGAAGCCTTAGTTGCTTGATCATCACAAATAAATGATTGCAGGATATTGTACACGGCCCTCTAAGGGGGACGTATCCTACCTTCGGTGCAGGCTGGAAGACTCTGAGCTGCTGTAAAGGGGGTAGGGAGGCGTACAGGGGGATGACGGTCATGGGACCACAGCTGTCAGGGAGGTGCTTGGCGATGTCACGGCAGGTACGAGCCAGCGCCTCTATCTCCTCCTGTCCTGTCATGAACACCAGGATGTCATGTGACGCAGGGGCTTCCTGTTCAGGATGGACGCATCACAACCACAATCTTGTCTGTCATCATATGTTGATTTGGAATCACGTCTAACTTGTGTTTTTCAGAAAGGTATGATTCATGTTACGCTGTGAGGTTGAGTCGTGATAGGAGGGTGTCTAGTAGCCTGGTTAAAGAAGACTGAACTAGTGAAGGAAAAGAAAATGGGGGGGGGGCTAGGTGTCTGAGCCTCAGAAATGTATTTATTCTATTACGTCTATTTTAACAGGGACAATGTACAACAAAAACAGAAGTGTCAGAAATTAGAAGCACTGCACCAGATTGAGCAAACAGCTAATGTACATCTGCAGTCCCCAGGCAGGTGGAGATGTACATACAATACCAGCCAAAAGTATTTTCTACATTGTAGAATAATAGCGAAGACCTCAAAACTATGACATAACACATTTGGAATCATGTACTAACCCAAAAAAGTGTTAAATCAAACTATATGTATATTTGAGATTCTTCAAAGTAGCCACCCTTTGCCTTGATGACAGCTTTGCACACTTTTGAATAACCCTTGAATGAGTAGGTGTCCAAACTGTTGACTGGTACTGTAAGTGAAAAACTTTATGGGATGCTGGGCTGAAGGGAGATACACACAGACCCCATACACCGCCTGCTACGTTAGATACACACAGACCCCATACACCGCCTGCTACGTTAGATACACACAGACCCCATACACCGCCTGCTACGTTAGATACACACAGACCCCATACACCGCCTGCTACGTTAGATACACACAGACCCCATACACCGCCTGCTACGTTAGATACACACAGACCCCATACACCGCCTGCTACGTTAGATACACACAGACCCCATACACCGCCTGCTACGTTAGATACACACAGACCCCATACACCGCCTGCTACGTTAGATACACACAGACCCCATACACCGCCTGCTACGTTAGATACACACAGACCCCATACACCGCCTGCTACGTTAGATACACACAGACCCCATACACCGCCTGCTACGTTAGATACACACAGACCCCATACACCGCCTACTACGTTAGATACACACAGACCCCATACACCGCCTGCTACGTTAGATACACAGACCCCATACACCACCTACTGCAGTAGTTTTTATTAAGCAAAAATTCAACCTAGTTCACCTCACAAACGTGGTAATCAACTGCAATGCCCATAATTGGCCATTGGCCTGTTTCTTTTCCGGCTCGAACAGAGATGGATACACTTTTAGGTCTGCTCCGTTAAGTCACATGTTCATACCTGATGGATCTGGAAGACTGAGACCAGTGCAGCCTGCAGGTAGTCTGACTGGGGCTGCTTGGTGTAGTACATCTGGATGGGATGCTGCCTGCCCTCCAGGTACAGCACAGGAGACTTGTTGAAGTACTGAGAGAACAGGTCCACGTCCATGGTGGCTGACATCACAATCACCTAGAACGGTACATTGAAGAGGCAATATATCAGATCTATTTATAAAACCTTTAATAAAAAAAAATGTACACACTAGTCTTGAATTGGTCTTGGGAGAGTATTGTTGACATTCTATATTGGGTGCTTTGACAATGGAACACCAGATCAGGGGTGCACACACACACACACACACACACACACACACACACACACACACACACACACACACACACACACACACACACACACACACACACACACACACACACACACACACACACACACACACACACACTATTCTATGTAGTCTACAGTCAGTGACCTAGCCTGGAATTCAAAATTAAATGTTCCGTTTCACCATTGTTTCAGATCGTATCACGTTGGATTCCAGGCTACTGAGGGCTAGCAATGACCTACCTTGAGGGGGATCTTGTTCTGTTCTCTGCGTTTGCGCTGGGCAGCCTTTACCACTCCGAAAAGCACGTCCGTGTGCACAGTGCGCTCGTGGGCCTCGTCCAGCACCACCACGGTGTAGCGTAGCAGTAAGGGGTCTCCTATGGCCTCACGCAGGAGCATACCATCTGTCATGAACTTCAGCTTCGTCTCCGAGGAGGTGACATCCTCAAATCGCACCGTGTAGCCAACCTGAAAAAGGAGGATTGGATTCCCCCCCCCGATTTGATTGTTTGGTAACAGTCCACATACAGCCTAGCTTTAGAGAGTTTACAAGATTGAAGTTTTGTACAAGACTTATAAAACTACAAGACAAGGATTGTCGTTGGGTACTTGCAGCCACTGATGATGAAAAGGTAACAACCACCACATTGCTATTGAATGAAGTACAAAAACACATGTTTTCTTCTAGAGAGTTTGACCACCATATTGTAAAAAAATGTTTTTACGCACCAGCTTCCCCAGCTGAGTTCTCTTCTCCTCTGCTACCCTCGTTGCCAGGGAGATAGCTGCCACTCGGCGTGGCTGTGTCACAGCGACGATGCCCTGTCGCGCGATGCCAGCTTCATACAGGTACTGAGGAATCTGGGTGGTCTTCCCAGAACCCGTCTCACCTGAGGGACAGGGCATCGGAAGACACAATGGTTTGGTCAGCCAATGTTATAATAGTTGAAGGCAAAATCTACATGTTATGATGATTGCAACCACATGAACAATCAACACGGGTACTCAGATGAACAAGGGACCTCTGAATTTGTTCAATAAAAAATAAAAACTTGTTTTCGTTGCAAAACGTTTTTTTCCCGACTAATGCTTACACCTCAGCTGAGTTCACTTCCATACAGAAGCCAACAAATAACCAAATAAAATTGTATTTGTCACATGCTTTGTAAACAACAGGTGTAGACTAAGGGCGTCCGCATGCTTCCCAGCTGAAACACTTCTGTTTGTGCATATATTCTGACAACGTTTTTTTGTTTGTTTCGGATTTCGGTGGGGGGGTTTTCGGCTGTTCGGGGACACAAAAACAAAGTTCCAGAGCCAAAGTAAAAAAGTTTACGGGCCCTTCCCAACACGGCAGAGAAATTTAAAAACGGAGGAATAAATACAGTGAGTAACATTAACTTACGGCAGGTAGCCTAGTGGTTAGAGCGTTGGGCCAGTAACCGAAAGGTTGCTAGTTCGAAACCCCGAACTGACAAGGTAAAAATCTGTCATTCTGCCCCTGAACAAGGCAGTGTTCCTAGGTCGTCATTGTAAATAAGAATTTGTTCGTAACTGACTTGCCTAGTAAAATAAAAGGTTAAAAAAATATCATAATAACACAGGGTAAGTACCGAGTCGACGTACGAGGTAAATATGTAAAATGCTGTGAAAAGGTGTGTTTGCCCCCTTTCTAATTTAGCATAGTTTTGATACTGAATGTTAATCAGAGCTTCAACCAAAACCTCATATTAGATAAAGGGAACCTGAGTGAACAAATAACAATTACTTACTCGTTTAATTTATTTCATCAACAAAGTTATGTAACACCCAAAAAGTAATTGCCTCCTTTAAACTCAATAACTGGTTGTTCCGCTTTTAGCTGCAATGACTCCAACCAAATGCCAAAAACATCTCAATTGGAATTAGGACTTTCGACTAGATAATTACAAAACTTCTAAATTGTTGCTTTTTAGCAATTTTTTTAATGTCGACTTGATTGTGTGTTTTGGATCATTGTCTTGCTGCATGACCCAGCTGCACTTCAGCTTCAGCCTGACAACAGGTTCTTCACCTTAGTACCGAGTCTGAATACTTATGTAAATGTAATATCAGTTTTTTTCTTTGTAATAAATTAGCAAAACATTCTAAAAACCTGTTTTTTTGTTTTGTCATTATCGTGGTATTGTGTGTAGCAAACAATTTAATCAATTTTAGAATAAGGCTGTAACATAACGTGGAAAAAGTCAAGGGGTCTGAATAATTTCAGAAGGCTATGTATATCATTGGGGTGGAAATTGTTCAGGGTAGATGTGGACCGATTACGATTTTTCAACGCCGATACCGATTACTTGGAGGACCAAAAAAAGCCGATATCGATTAATTGGGCGATATATAGATAGATACATAGATATATATCTAACAATGACAATTACAAGAATACTGAATGAACACTTATTTTAACTTAATATAATACATCAAATCAATTTAGTCTCAAATAAATAATGAAACATGTTCAATTTGGTTAAAATAATGCAAAAACAAAGTGTTGGAGAAGTAAAAGTGCAATATGTGCCATGTAAGAAAGCTAACGTTTAAGTTCCTTGCTCAGAACATGAGAACATATGAAAGCTTGTGGTTCCTTTTAACATGAGTCTTCAATATTCCCAGGTAAGAAGTTTTAGGTTGTAGTTATTATAGGAATTATAGGACTATTTCTCTCTATACCATTTGTATTTCAAATACCTTTGACTATTGGATGTTCTTATAGGCACTACAGTATTGCCAGCCTAATCTCAGGAGTTAATGTGCTTGAAGTCATAAACAGCGCTGTGCTTCAAGCATTGTGAAAAGCTGCTGGCTAACGGACGAAAGTGCGGTTTGAATGAATGCTTACGAGCCTAAACACACAGAAATACGAGTCTTAGGTCATTAATATGGTCAAATCCGGAAACTATAATTTCGAAAACAAAACGTTTATTCTTTCAGTGAAATACGGAACCGTTACGTATTTTGTCGAACGGGTGGCATCCATAAGTCGAAATATTGCTGTTACATTGCACAACCTTCAATGTTATACAATTATGTAAAATTCTGGCAAATTAATTACGGTCTTTGTTAGGAAGAAATGGTCTTCACACAGTTCGCAACAAGCCAGGCGGCCCAAACTGCTGCACATACCCTGACTCTGCTTGCACGGAACACAAGTGACACAATTTCCACCGCATTGATTATATGCAACGCAGGACAAGCTAGTTAAACTAGTAATATCATCAACCATGTGTAGTTAACTAGTGACTATGTTAAGATTGATTGTTTTTTATAAGATAAGTTTAATGCTAGCTGGCAACTAACCATGGCTCCTTGCCAGTATCCTCGTGGATTGCAATATAATCGGCGTCCAAAAATGGCGATTACCGATTGTTACGAAAACGTGAAAATCGGCCCTAATTAAAATCGGCCATTCCGATTAATCGGTCGACCTCTAGTTCAGGTTCCAGACTTGGTGCATCGGTACCGCTTGCAGTGGAGTAGCAGAGAAAACAGTCTATGAATTGGGTGGCTGGAGTCTGACAAGTTTTAGGGCCTTCCTATGACACCGCCTGGTATAGGATCTGGATGACAGGGTGCTCGGCCCTAGTGATGTACTGGGCCGTACGCACTACCCTCTGTAGCACCTTGCGGTCGGATGCCAAGCAGTTGCCATACCAAATGGTGATGCAGCCAGTCAAGATTCTCTCAATGGTGCAGCTGTAGAACTTTTTTGAGGATCTCAGGGCCTATGCTGAATCTTTTCAGCCTCATGAGAGGGAAGAAGCGTTGTCGTGCCTTCATGACTATGTTAGTGTGTGGACCATGATAATTCCTTAGTGATATGGACACGGAGGAACTTGAAACTCTCAACCCGCTCCACTAGAGCCCCGGAACACATTTGGGGTAAACGTTTATTGCAAAACGTTTTGCTACGATATGCGACTAATGAAGACACACCTGATAAACCACTGACAGCTGGCCATTAAGATCACTAGCTATTTATCAATCATGATTTGACCTCACATTTTTCCAAGTGCCCAGATTACATGAATGCACCATGGGAACTCCGGGAAAAAACGGAGGTCAAATCATAACGGCAATGATCTCGGGTCTAGAAAGACGCCCGAGTTTCAGACTTGGAATTCCGAGTTGGATGACTGTTTTGACTGCGGCACCTGGTTCACGAGGCAACCCGATTACACAAATAATGCAATTTACTAGGGATGCACGATATATCGGCGAACATATCGGAAGCGGATGATATTAGCCAAAAATGCCAACATCTATATAGGCCCGATTTTTTGTTTAACGCCGATGTTCAAAACCGATGTCAAAGCTGACGTACAAACCTATATAACGTAGGTACATGACGTAATGACGCCACGTAAAATTTGGCACTACACGTGCAACATAGCATCCCTAACCTAGCCCACAATGTCTGCTGTGTGGATCGAGCAGTCAACAAGTCTAGCAGTCATTTGAAAGAGTAAGAACATTTCAGCGAGACAACTCAAAGGCGAAATCCATTAAAGGCAAGATAATGGAATTCATTGCCCTTGACAATCAACCATTCTCTGTCGTGGGTGATGTCGGCTTTCGCCGACGGATCGAGCACAGTTACACACTACCAAGTGCACTATTTTTCAGATGTTGCCCTACCGGACTTAAAACAGTAATAACGTCACTGCTATCAGCTTCACGACTGACATTTGGACCAGCGATATCAGCCCCATGAGCATGCCGAGTCTGACAGCACAGTGGGTCGTCGAGGATTTCATACTGAGGAAAGTCGTATTACCTGCTCATGATTGTGCTGTTTGTCATACCGCTGCTGCCATTTCAATGGCATTTGAGAACATAAACACACTCCTAGCTCCATTCAAACAACTGACTGGAGAAATAAGCTCATCAACTGCGTCTGCAGCAGACGTGATAACCTCTGTCATGGCATTGAAACACCTGCTCAACAAAACTGCCAACAGGCTGTGAACAAGCGATTCGGTGGCATTCTCTCTTTACTGTGTCGCCACCATACTCAAGGCTATGTACATGTACCATTACTGCGATGCAGACAAGAAACAGGGTTTACGTGAAATGTTACAGACACAGCTGGACAAGATGGAAATGGACAGAGTGACAGTGAGCACAGAGGAAGAGAGGCCACAGACAGACAGAGCTGAAACTTCACTGCTTGACATGCATGATGAAATCCTGGTTGAGACTGAAACGACTGAACAAGGAAACAGCACAGCAAGTAAGTGAAAGAAATACGTTTTGATTATGTTTTACTGGTAATGGGGACATACGTAAATGGCAACAAAATAACCTTCTGGTCAGTGTGGTGTGTGTAACCTTTATTTAACTAGGCCAGTCAGTTAAAAACAAATTCTTATTTACAATGACTTCCTACCCCGGCCAAACTCAGACAACGCTGGGCCAATTGTGCGCCGCCCTATCGCCGAATCACGGCCTGATGTGATACAGTCTGGTTTCGAAACCAGGGACTGCAGTGACGCCTCTTGCTCTGAGATGCAATTCCTTACACGGAACCCAAACCGGCTGCGCCATCGTCCGCTATCGTGCATACATTTATTTTGCCGCCCCACACCAAACGCGATCACGACACGCAGGTTAAAATATCAAAACAAACTCTGAACCAATGACATTCATTTGGAGACAGGTCGAAAAGCATTAAACATGTACGGCAATTTAGCTAGTTAGCTTGCACTTGCTAGCTAACGTTAATTTGTTCTATTTAGCTAGCTTGCTGTTGCTAGCTAATTCGTCCTGGGATATAAACATTGAGTTTTTATTTTACCTGAAATGCACAAGGACCTCTAGTCCGACAATTAATCCACACATAAAACGGCCAACCGAATCGTTTCTAGTCATTTCTCCTCCTTCCAGGCTTTTCATCTTTGAACTTATATGGTGATCGCATCTAAACTTTCATTGTTTTACCACGACAACAGGCAACAAAGTTCGTCTTTCAATCACCCACGTGGGTATAACCAATGAGGAGATGGCACGTGGGTACCTGCTTCAATAAACCAATGAGAAGATGGGACAGGCAGGACTTTCAGCACGATCTGAGTCAGAAATAGGAATGACTTCTATTTTAGCCCTTGGCGTCGCATGAGCAGTGTGGGTGCAATAATTGAATAACATGGATTTCTAAATTTATTTTGCGAGCTCGGTCTGGTCAGCATGTTAGACCACTGTGTCCATGTGTGTGGGTTAACTATTTAAATTGTACTAGAATGATTAAAAGGCCGCTAAAATTTAAAATAATCGGTTATCGGTATTGTTTTTTGGGGGGCAAGTAAAATTTCGGACATTGGTATCCGCCAAAAATGTCGATGCATTACTACAATTAACTTTCAACTGATGCAAAACACGCCTACCTAAATCGCCGGGCCAGATTAATCGAATCCCCTCCACGAGACAAAGTCAGATTCTTTGTGTATGAGCCATTTTGGCCTACTTAAGTGGTTGTTGTTTTGTAGTTTGTCGGTCTTTGTATATACACTAAACGTGTAGCTATATCGCCACAGGTGACCGGGAAATAGCCTATGGCGGTAGAGGTATGGAAAGCATACGGTTTGGAACTATTACATCTGCCTGTATGGAATTCTTGCTGTAATAAATTGGCTAAATATCCAACCGAAGATCTGCGTCTGGAAACCGGTTGTTTGGCAAATGAACATTTGCAATCCCACCTGTGCTGTGCTACAGTGGCTATTGCATTACCTTGTGACTAGGTTAAGCCAACTTACCTATCAATACAGCACTATGAAGCTGTCTAAGCTGGTTAATGAGTTGAGACTTCGCCTGGTAAATGGGAAGATTTTTCCTTTGCACGTCTATTGGTACGGATACATTTTCCTTTCTAGGTAGCAGCATCCCAGGCTTCTTGTCAAGACGGAAAAAAGGAGACCCCGGCTTAAATTTCTTCGCCGGAGGATGATCGGGGTTGTGGGGCATGGTCTAGAGAGAACCGCTTTACAAAGCAAAACTTAAGGCTTGTTCAAAATGAAATGGAAATATATATTTTATGGACAAATACAGCCAAGCTACACTGCGGTTGTTTACCTCATCGACACAGCTAAATCCTTCCCACGTGGTAAATTCCGTCGCAGGAGTATGACGTCATATAGCCCCCCCTAACGGTGAGACTGTGCTATGGCAATATAGGCCTACACGCGTCACCTCACATTCAACATGGGAGCCTAAAATCCAAAGAAGTATCACAGATAGAATAATGAGCCAGATATTTCACCGGATGTGTAAATGTGAAGCACCTGGTTGGCATTTCCACTCGCTATCAAATATGGTGATAAGAGGAAGTGGACGGCAGTGGGAGAACATGGAGATAGATGGATTTTGGCCGATATTCTGCGAATTTTCTCCATACAGTTTTCTGTTTCCAAAACTAGAACCTGTAACACAGAGTGGACTGCATTCAAAAAGACTTTACCCTTTGCCAAATATGTAAAAAAAATGGTGTTGTTTAGAAGGAGTGCAAGGGCAAATTGAGTTGTTTTAAAATGTAATCTTTATTTAACTTGGCAAGTCAGTTAAGAACAACTTCTTATTTACAATGATGGCCTACCGGGGAACAGTGGGTTAACTGCCTTGTTCAGGGGCAGAACGACATATTTTTACCTCGTCAGCCCAGGGATTCAATCCAGCAACCGACCCAACGCTAGGCTACGGACCTCACAGAGTAGGTGTTCCCTAATGGAAATATCCAAGTAAATACGCCAATAGGATCGCACTAGCTCGTGCTTGACTCTGCCCACTACGACAGACTCTGGTCTACCTTGGGTTAGTTATAAAAAAATATATATCACGCACAACCAAACTGCAGAGCGAAACAGCACAAACACCTCGTGCAAGGTCATATAACTCAAGAGATTGTGTACTGTACAGAATGTCCACAGGTAGAGCTGGACTAATTACTTAAACATATCGTTTTGTTTGATTATGAATACATATAACTAGGTACATGTTGATCTATTGGTCTCATGATCGGACCAAAAAGGTCAATTATAGAGACTCAAAAAAGGTCAAAAGAGACTCTGTTTCCGTGCCAAATGTCACCTTATAGGCCCTGGTCAAAAGAAGCACATTATAATGACAATAGGGTTCCATTTAGGACAGCGCCTGGATCATAACCTGACCTTTTATGACGCCACGCAGTAAACCAGTGTTTCCCAACTCTGGTCCTCAAATACCCTCAACAGTACACATTTGTATTGTAACCCTGGACATGCACACCTGATTCAACTTGTCAATTAATCATCAATCCTTGAATTGAGGTGTGTTTGTCCAGGGATACAACGTAAAATGTGAACTGTTGGGGGTACTGGAGGACTGGCGTTGGGCTGTTGAGGGTACTGGGGGACTGGAGTTGGGCTGTTGGGGGTACTGGAGGATTTGGGCTGTTGGGGGGTACTGGTGGGCTGTTGGGGGTACTGGAAGACTGGAGTTGGGCTGTTGGGGGTACTGGAGGACTGGAGTTGGGCTGTTGGGGGTACTGGAGGACTGGAGTTGGGCTGTTGGGGGTACTGGAGGACTGGAGTTGGGCTGTTGGGGGTACTGGAGGACTGGAGTTGGGCTGTTGGGGGTACTGGAGGATTTGGGCTGTTGGGGGGTACTGGTGGGCTGTTGGGGGTACTGGAAGACTGAAGTTGGGCTGTTGGGGGTACTGGAAGATTGGAGTTGGGCTGTTGTGGGTACTGGAGGACTGGAGTTGGGCTGTTGGGGGTACAGTAGGACTGGAGTTGGGCTGTTGGGGGTACAGGAGGACTGGAGTTGGGCTGTTGGGGGTACAGGAGGACTGGAGTTGGGCTGTTGGGGGTACTGGAGGATTTGGGCTGTTGGGGGGTACTGGTGGGCTGTTGGGGGTACTGGAAGACTGAAGTTGGGCTGTTGGGGGTACTGGAAGATTGGAGTTGGGCTGTTGGGGGTACTGGAGGACTGGAGTTGGGCTGTTGGGGGTACTGGAGGACTGGAGTTGGGCTGTTGGGGGTACAGGAGGACTGGAGTTGGGCTGTTGGGGGTACAGGAGGACTGGAGTTGGGCTGTCGGGGGTACAGGAGGACTGGAGTTGGGCTGTTGGGGGTACTGGAGGATTTGGGCTGTTGGGGGGTACTGGTGGGCTGTTGGGGGTACTGGAAGACTGAAGTTGGGCTGTTGGGGGTACTGGAAGATTGGAGTTGGGCTGTTGGGGGTACTGAAGGACTGGAGTTGGGCTGTTGGGGGTACTGGAGGACTGGAGTTGGGAAACAATGCAGTAAACCCTCAAGAGCAGGGCTTTTAAGTTCCGGTCCTCTACAGCCGAAACGCTTCTGTTCTTTTTTTCTACCTGGTAGTTAATTGCACAAACCTGGTGTCCCAGGTCTGAATCAGTCCCTGATTAGAATGAGAGGATGACAACCAGAAGTGTTTTGGCCCTCCAGTACTGACATTGAACAGCCCTGCTCCAGAGCGTCCTTCATATGTCATATGTTGTCACGAATTAAGCTTGAATTCACAGGCTTTGGAAAAGGAAAGGGGACAGGGGCGAAGTAGTTACTGTGTGGCTATGTATCCGTTGTGACCTCTTATTGTGAACCCATACAATTACATTGGTCTGTTAAATCTGCAGTATTTTCTTGTGAAACGGAATCTCTTAATGAGTTTGTTAGCACAAGTTGTTTATCATAATTTAATAAATTAATCAAACGGTACATTGTTGATATTTTTATTTGTTTTATATGTAAAGCCCCTTTTTTCTTCAACAGTTTCAAAGTTGTGCTTTCACAGTAATCTGTTTTACAGTGCCTTTACAAAGCATTGACAAGTCTTTACCTTTTTTAAAAATTGTATATTTTGTTGTGTTACAGCCTGAATTTAAAATGGATTAAATTGAGATTGTGTGTCACTGGCTGGCGCACACAATACCCCATAATGTCAAAGTGGAATTATACTTTGAGAAATGAAAATCTGAAATATCTTGAGTCAATAAGTATTCAACCCCTTTGTTATGGCAAACCTAAATAAGTTCAGGAGTAGAAATGTGCTTAACAAGTCACATAATAAGTTTCATGGGACTCTGTGTGCAATAATAGTGTTTAACATGATTTTTTGAATTACTACCTCATCTCTGTACCCCCACATATACAATTATCTGTAAAGTACCTCAGTTGAGCACTGAATTTCAAACACAGATTCACAAAGGCCAGGGAGGTTTTCCAATGCCTCCAATGTAAAGAAGGGCACCTATTGGTAGATGGGTAAAAACAAAGCAGACATTGAATATTCCTTTGATGGTGTATCCTGGGGTGCAACTTTCACTGGGGACAGGGACAATATGAAATTGCACTTTTGTTCCCCCCCGTTTTATCATTGGAATGTGATACAAAACGAGGCAATGATGTGCTTTAGGACCATGCGGACGCCTCCGAGCGGTCGGGTAGGCTGTTTGGATTGTTTATCCTACTGGATAAAAATAAATAAAAAAGTTATGTCCCCCCTGTCTTCTAAAGCCAAAGTTGCGCCCCTGGGTGTATCAATACATCCAGTTACTACAAAGATACAGGAGTCCTTCCTAACTCAGTTACCGGAGAGGAAGGAAACCGCTCAGGGATTTAACCATGAGGCCAATGGTGACTTTAAAACAGTTACAGAGTTTAACCTAGAGATAAAAACATTTTTTTTTACATGGGCTGCATCTCAATCCACCACATCCTCCGATGTCGCACTTCCGCAACTGCTGTGGAAAGTGGCAGAACTACAGCGCTGTCAGACCAGGAGAACATCCCGAAAAATCGGTCTGTGGCATCACAACGGTTTGACCTACAAAACGAATATGACTCTATAGAAAGAGGAGACTCGTGAAAAAGATTGTGCTCAATATTCAACATTCAATATTTGATCAAATACATTTTAAATATATTTTTGATACCTAAAAGGTTCCTAAAATCCCCCCCACCCTAATTGACAGAGTATATGCTAAGATGGCTGATATTTTACATGGTCCTAACCAACTGTGCAATTTTGTTAGTTTTTTTTGCGTTGTTTGTAACTTAATTTGTACATCTTCGACTTCCGGCGCCGACCGAGATGGCCGCCTCGCTTCGCGTTCCTAGGAAAATTTGCAGTATTTTGATTTTTTATGTGTTATTCCTTACATTGGTACCCCAGGTAATCTTAGGTTTCATTACATACAGTCGGGAGGAACTACTGAATATAAGAGCAACGTCAACTGACCATCGTTACAACCAGGAATATGACTTTCCCGAAGCGGATCCAGTGTTTTGCCTTCAACCCAATACAATGGATCTGATCAAATCAAATCAAATCAAGTTCATTTTATATAGCCCTTCGTACATCAGCTAATATCTCGAAGTGCTGTACAGAAACCCAGCCTAAAACCCCAAACAGCAAGCAATGCAGGTGTAGAAGCACGGTGGCTAGGAAAAACTCCCTAGAAAGGCCAAAACCTAGGAAGAAACCTAGAGAGGAACCAGGCTATGAGGGGTGGCCAGTCCTCTTCTGGCTGTGCCGGGTGGAGATTATAACAGAACTATGCCAAGATGTTCAAAATGTTCATAAGTGACAAGCATGGTCAAATAATAATCATGAATAATTTTCAGTTGGCTTTTCATAGCCGATCATTAAGAGTTGAAAATAGCAGGTCTGGGACAGGTGGCGGTTCCATAACCGCAGGCAGAACAGTTGAAACTGGAATAGCGGCAAGGCCAGGTGGACTGGGGACAGCAAGGAGTCATCATGCCCGGTAGTCCTGACGTATGGTCCTAGGGCTCAGGTCCTCCGAGAGAGAGAAAGAAAGAGAGAAGGAGAGAATTAGAGAGAGCCAAGATTTTCAAAATGTTCATAAATGACAAGCATGGTCAAATAATAATCAGGAATAAATGTCAGTTGGCTTTTCATAGCCGATCATTAAGAGTTGAAAACAGCAGGTCTGGGACAGGTAGGGGTTCCATAACCGCAGGCAGAACAGTTGAAACTGGAATAGCAGCAAGGCCAGGCGGACTGGGGACAGCAAGGAGTCATCATGCCCGGTTTGCCGTGACGTATGGTCCTAGGGCTCAGGTTCTCCGAGAGAGAGAAAGAAAGAGAGAACGAGAGAATTAGAGAGAGCATACTTAAATTCACACAGGACACTGGATAAGATAGGAGAAGTACTCCAGGTATAACCAACTGACCCTAGCCCCCCGACACATAAACTACTGCAGCATAAATACTGGAGGCTGAGACAGGAGGGGTCAGGAGACACTGTGGCCCCATCAGAAGAAACCCCCGGACAGGGCCAAACAGGAAGGATATAACCCCACCCACTTTGCCAAAGCACAGCCCCCACACCACTAGAGGGATATCTTCAACCACCAACTTACAATCCTGAGACAAGGCCGAGTATAGCCCACAAAGATCTCCACCACAGCACAAACCAAGGGCGCCAACCCAGACAGGAAGATCACGTCAGTAACTCAACCCACTCAAGTGACGCACCCCTCCCAGGGACGGCATGAAAGAGCACCAGTAAGCCAGTGACTCAGCCCCTGTAATAGGGTTAGAGGCAGAGAATCCCAGTGGAGAGAGGGGAACCGGCCAGGCAGAGACAGCAAGGGCGGTTCGTTGCTCCAGAGCCTTTCCGTTCACCTTCACACTCCTGGGCCAGACTACACTCAATCATATGACCTACTGAAGAGATAAGTCTTCAGTAAAGACTTAAAGGTTGAGACCGAGTCTGCGTCTCTCACATGGGTAGGCAGACCGTTCCATAAAAATGGAGATCTATAGGAGAAAGCCCTGCCTCCCGCTGTTTGCTTAGAAATTCTAGGGACAATTAGGAGGCCTGCGTCTTGTGACCGTAGCGTACGTATAGGTATGTACGGCAGGACCAACTCGGAAAGATAGGTAGGAGCAAGCCCATGTAACGCTTTATAGGTTAACAGTAAAACCTTGAAATCAGCCCTTGCCTTAACAGGAAGCCAGTGTAGGGAAGCTAGCACTGGAGTAATATGATCAAATTTCTTGGTTCTAGTCAGGATTCTAGCAGCCGTATTTAGCACTAACTGAAGTTTATTTAGTGCTTTATCCGGGTAGCCGGAAAGTAGAGCATTGCAGTAGTCTAACCTAGAAGTAACAAATGCATGGATAAATTTTTCTGCATCATTTTTGGACAGAAAATTTCAGATTTTTGCAATGTTACGTAGATGGAAAAAAGCTGTCCTTGAAACAGTCTTGATATGTTCGTCAAAAGAGAGATCAGGGTCAAGAGTAACGCCGAGGTCCTTCACAGTTTTATTTGAGACGACTTTACAACCATCAAGATTAATTGTCAGATTTAACAGAAGATCTCTTTGTTTCTTGGGACCTAGAACAAGCATCTCTGTTTTGTCCGAGTTTAAAAGTAGAAAGTTTGCAGCCATCCACTTCCTTATGTCTGAAACACAGGCTTCTAGCGAGGGAAATTTTGGGGCTTCACCATGTTTCATTGAAATGTACAGCTGTGTGTCATCCGCATAGCAGTGAAAGTTAACATTATGTTTTTTAATAACATCCCCAAGAGGTAAAATATATAGTGAAAACAATAGTGGTCCTAAAACGGAACCTTGTGGAACACCGAAATGTACAGTTGATTTGTCAGAGGACAAACCATTCACAGAGACAAACTGCTATCTTTCCGACAGGTAAGATCTAAACCAGGCCAGAACTTGTCCGTGTAGACCAATTTGGGTTTCCAGTCTCTCCAAAAGAATGTGGTGATCGATGGTGTCAAAGGCAGCACTAAGGTCTAGTAGCACGAGGACAGATGCAGAGCCTCGGTCTGATGCCATTAAAAGGTCATTTACCACCTTCACAAGTGCAGTCTCAGTGCTATGATGGGGTCTAAAACCAGACTGAAGCATTTCGTATACATTGTTTGTCTTCAGGAAGGCAGTGAGTTGCTGCGCAACAGCTTTTTCTAAAATTTTTGAGAGGAATGGAAGATTCGATATAGGCCGATAGTTTTTTATATTTTCCGGGTCAAGGTTTGGCTTTTTCAAGAGAGGCTTTATTACTGCCACTTTTAGTGAGTTTGGTACACATCCTGTGGATAGAGAGCCGTTTATTATGTTCAACATAGGAGGGCCAAGCACAGGAAGCAGCTCTTTCAGTAGTTTAGTAGGAATAGGATCCAGTATGCAGCTTGAAGGTTTAGAGGCCATGATTATTTTCATCATTGTGTGTGATCCCAGCCGGCGACCCTAAGCGACGCCGAAAAAGGGGCAAACGAAGCGGTCTCCTGGTCAGGCTTTGGAGACGGGCACATCGCGCTCCACTCCCTAGCATACTACTCGCCAATGTCCAGTCTCTTGACAATAAGGTTGATGAAATCCAAGCACGGGTAACATTCCAGAGAGACATCCGAGATTGTAACGTTCTCTGCTTCACGGAAACATGGCTTACTCAAGAGACGCTAACGGAGTCGGTGCAGCCAGCTGGTTTCTTCACGCATCGCGCCGACAGAAACAAACATCTTTCTGGTAAGAAGAGGGGCGGGGGTGTATGCCTTATGATTAACGAGACGTGGTGTGATCATAACAACATACAGGAACTCAAGTCATTCTGTTCACCTGATCTAGAATTCCTCACAATCAAATGTCGACCGCATTATCTACCAAGGGAATTCTCTTCGATTATAATCACAGCCGTATATATTCCCCCCCAAGCAGACACATCGATGGTCCTGAACGAACTTTATCTGACTCTTTGTAAACTGGAAACCACACACCCTGAGGCTGCATTCATCGTAGCTGGGGATTTTAACAAGGCTAATCTGAAAACAAAACTCCCTAAATTCTATCAGCATATCGATTGTGCTACCAGGGCTGGTAAAACCTTGGATCATTGTTATACTAACTTCCGCGACGCATATAAGGCCCTCCCCCGCCCTCCTTTCAGAAAAGCTGACCACGACTCCATTTTGTTGCTTCCAGCCTACAAACAGAAACTAAAACAACAAGCTCCCTCGCTCAGGTCTGTTCAACGCTGGTCCGACCAATCTGATTCCACGCTTCAAGACTGCTTCGATCACGTGGATTGGAATATGTTCCGCATTGCGTCCAACAACAATATTGACGAATACACTGATTCGGTGAGCGAGTTCATTAGAAAGTGCATTGACGATGTCGTACCCACAGCAACGATTAAAACATTCCCAAACCAGAAACCGTGGATTGATGGCAGCATTCGCGTGAAACTGAAAGCGCGAACCACTGCTTTTAACCAGGGCAAGGTGACCGGAAACATGACCGAATACAAACAGTGTAGCTATTCTCTCCGCAAGGCAATCAAACAAGCTAAGTCCCAGTATAGAGACAAAGTAGAGTCACAATTCAACAGCTCAGACACAAGAGGTATGTGGCAGGGTCTACAGTCAATCACGGATTACAAAAAGAAAACCAGCCCCGTCGCGGACCAGGATGTCTTGCTCCCAGACAGGCTAAATAACTTTTTTGCTCGCTTTGAGGACAATACAGTGCCACTGACACAGCCCGCTACCTTAACCTGTGGGCTCTCCTTCACTGCAGCCGAGGTGAGTAAAACATTTAAACGTGTTAACCCTCGCAAGGCTGCAGGCCCAGACGGCATTCCCAGCCGCGGCCTCAGAGCATGCGCAGACCAGCTGGCTGGTGTGTTTAAGGACATATTCAATCAATCCTTATCCCAGTCTGCTGTTCCCACATGCTTCAAGAGGGCCACCATTGTTCCTGTTCCCAAGAAAGCGAAGGTAACTGAGCTAAACGACTACCGCCCCGTAGCACTCACTTCCGTCATCATGAAGTGCTTTGAGAGACTAGTCAAGGACCATATCACCTCCACCCTACCGGACACCCTAGACCCACTCCAATTTGCTTACCGACCCAATAGGTCCACAGACGACGCAATCGCAACCACACTGCACACTGCCCTAACCCATCTGGACAAGAGGAATACCCATGTGAGAATGCTGTTCATCGATTACAGCTCAGCATTTAACACCATAGTACCCTCCAAACTCGTCATCAAGCTCGAGACCCTGGGTCTCGACCCCGCCCTGTGCAACTGGGTCCTGGACTTCCTGACGGGCCGCCCCCAGGTGGTGAGGGTAGGTAACAACATCTCCACCCCGCTGATCCTCAACACTGGGGCCCCACAAGGGTGCGTTCTGAGCCCTCTCCTGTACTCCCTGTTCACCCACGACTGCGTGGCCATCCACGCCTCCAACTCAATCATCAAGTTTGCGGACGACACTACAGTGGTAGGCTTGATTACCAACAACGACGAGACGGCCTACAGGGAGGAGGTGAGGGCCCTCGGAGTGTGGTGTCAGGAAAATAACCTCACACTCAACGTCAACCAAACAAAGGAGATGATTGTGGACTTCAGGAAACAGCAGAGGAAGCACCCCCCTATCCACATCGACGGGACAGTAGTGGAGAAGGTGGAAAGTTTTAAGTTCCTCGGTGTACACATCACGGACAAACTGAATTGGTCCACCCACACAGACAGCGTTGTGAAGAAGGCGCAGCAGCGCCTCTTCAACCTCAGGAGACTGAAGAAATTCGGCTTGTCACCAAAAGCACTCACAAACTTCTACAGATGCACAATCGAGAGCCTCCTGTCGGGCTGTATCACCGCCTGGTACGGCAACTGCTCCGCCCACAACCGTAAGGCTCTCCAGAGGGTAGTGAGGTCTGCACAACGCATCACCGGGGGCAAACTACCTGCCCTCCAGGACACCTACACCACCCGATGTCACAGGAAGGCCATAAAGATCATCAAGGACAACAACCACCCAAGCCACTGCCTGTTCACCCCGCTATCATCCAGGAGGCGAGGTCAGTATAGGTGCATCAAAGCAGGGACCGAGAGACTGAAAAACAGCTTCTATCTCAAGGCCATCAGACTGTTAAACAGCCACCACTATCATTTAGTGGCCGCTGCCAACATACTGACTCAACTCCAGCCACTTTAATAATGGGAATTGATGGAAATTATGTAAAAAATTTACCACTAGCCACTTTAAACAATGCCACTTAATATAATGTTTACATACCCTACATTACTCATCTCATATGTATATGTACAGTGGGGAGAACAAGTATTTGATACACTGCCGATTTTGCAGGTTTTCCTACTTACAAAGCATGTAGAGGTCTGTAATTTTTATCATAGGTACACTTCAACTGTGAGAGACGGAATCTAAAACAAAAATCCTGAAAATCACATTGTATGATTTTTAACTAATTAATTTGCATTTTATTGCATGACATAAGTATTTGATCACCTACCAACCAGTAAGAATTCCGTCTCTCACAGACCTGTTAGTTTTTCTTTAAGAAGCCCTCCTGTTCTCCACTCATTACCTGTATTAACTGCACCTGTTTGAACTCGTTACCTGTATAAAAGACACCTGTCCACACACTCAATCAAACAGACTCCAACCTCTCCACAATGGCCAAGACCAGAGAGCTGTGTAAGGACATCAGGGTTAAATTGTAGACCTGCACAAGGCTGGGATGGGCTACAGGACAATAGGCAAGCAGCTTGGGGAGAAGGCAACAACTGTTGGCGCAATTATTAGAAAATGGAAGAAGTTGAAGATGACGGTCAATCACCCTCGGTCTGGGGCTCCATGCAAGATCTCACCTCGTGGGGCATCAATGATCATGAGGAAGGTGAGGGATCAGCCCAGAACTACCCGGCAGGACCTGGTCAATGACCTGAAGAGAGCTGGGACCACAGTCTCAAAGAAAACCATTAGTAACACACTACGCCGTCATGGATTAAAATCCTGCAGCGTACACAAGGTCCCCCTGCTCAACCCAGCGCATGTCCAGGCCCGTCTGAAGTTTGCCAATGACCATCTGGATGATCCAGAGGAGGAATGGGAGAAGGTCATGTGGTCTGATGAGACAAAAATAGAGCTTTTTGGTCTAAACTCCACTCGCCGTGTTTGGAAGAAGAAGAAGGATGAGTACAACCCCAAGAACACCATCCCAACCATGAAGCATGGAGGTGGAAACATCATTCTTTGGGGATGCTTTTCTGCAAAGGGGACAGGACGACTGCACCGTATTGAGGGGAGGATGGATGGGGCCATGTATCGCGAGATCTTGGCCAACAACCTCCTTCCCTCAGTAAGAGCATTGAAGATGGGTCGTAGCTGGGTCTTCCAGCATGACAACGACCCGAAACACACAGCCAGGGCAACTAAGGAGTGGCTCCGTAAGAAGCATCTCAAGGTCCTGGAGTGGCCTAGCCAGTCTCCAGATCTGAACCCAATAGAAAATCTTTGGAGGGAGCTGAAAGTCCGTATTGCCCAGCGACAGCCCCGAAACCTGAAGGATCTGGAGAAGGTCTGTATGGAGGAGTGGGCCAAAATCCCTGCTGCAGTGTGTGCAAACCTGGTCAAGAACTACAGGAAACGTATGATCTCTGTAATTGCAAACAAAGGTTTTTGTACCAAATATTAAGTTCTGCTTTTCTGATGTATCAAATACATATGTCATGCAATAAAATGCAAATTAATTAGTTAAAAATCATACAATGTGATTTTCTGGATTTTTGTTTTAGATTCCGTCTCTCACAGTTGAAGTGTACCTATGATCAAAATTACAGACCTCTACATGCTTTGTAAGTAGGAAAACCTGCAAAATCGGCAGTGTATCAAATACTTGTTCTCCCCACTGTATATACTGTACTCTATATCATCTACTGCATCTTGCCATCTTTATGTAATACATGTATCACTAGCCACTTTAAACTATGCCACTTTATGTTTACATACCCTACATTACCCATCTCATATGTATATACTGTACTCTATACCATTTACTGATCTTGCCTATGCCGTTCTGTACCATCACTCATTCATATATCTTTATGTACATATTCTTTATCCCTTTACACTTGTGTGTATAAGGTAGTAGTTGTGGAATTGTTAGGTTAGATTACTTGTTGGTTATTACTGCATTGTCTGAACTAGAAGCACAAGCATTTCGCTACACTCGCATTAACATCTGCTAACCATGTGTATGTGACAAATAAAATTTGATTTGATTTGATTTGATTTCATGTTGCTGCTACCATCTCTTATGACCGAAAATAACTTCTGGACATCAGAACAGTGACTACTCACCTCAAACTGGAAGAAGCTTTTTCCTTTAACGAGCGCCGACGAGAAGGATATACTACTTTCCCGGGAACAGGCCCAAATCCCCGTCATTTGCTTGAAGAAAAGACAGAGAAAAAGGGGGCGAAGGTCGGGCTGCCTTCTGAGAATTCGTAGGCGAGTGAGTAAACTCCCACTACCATCCGTTTTATTGGCTAATTGATGACCTACGATTAAGATTATCCAACCAACGGGACATGAAAAACTGTAATATCTTATGTTTCACCGAGTTGTGGCTGAACGACGACACGGATAATATAGAGCTGGCGGGATTTTCCATGCACCGTCAGAACAGAGAAGCTACGTCTGGTAAAATGAGGGGTGGGGGGGGGTGTCTATTTGTCAATGACAGCTGGTGCGCAATGTCTAATATTACAGAAGTCTCAAGGTATTGCTCGCCTGAGGTAGAGTACCTTATGATAAGCTGTAGACCTCACTATCTACCAAGAGAGTTCTCACCTGTATTATTCGTAGTCGTCTATTTATCACCACAGACCGACGCTGGCACTAAGACCGCACTCAACCAACTCTTTAAGGCCATAAGCAAACAAGAAAATGCTCATCCAGAAGCGGCGCTCCTAGTGGCCGGGGACTTTAATGCAGGCAAACTTAAATAATTTTCACAAAATTTTTACCAGCATGTCACATGTGCAACCAGAGGGGAAAAAAACTCTAGACCACCTTTACTCCACACACAGAGATGCATACAAAGCTCTCCCCCGCACTCCATTTGGCAAATCTGGCCATAATTCAATCCTCCTGATTCCTGCTTACAAGCAAAAACTAAAGCAGGAAGTACCAGTGACTCGCTCAATACAGAAGTGGTCAGATGACGCGGATGTTACGCTACAGGACTGTTTTACTAGCACAGACTGGAATATGTTCCGAGATTCATCCAATGGCATTGGGAAGTACACCGCCTCAGTCACCGGCTTCATCAATAAGTGCATCGACGACGTAGTCCCCACAGTGACTGTACGTACATATCCCAACCAGAATCCATGGATTACAGGCAACATCCGCATCTAGCTAAAGGCTAGAGTTGCCGCTTTCAAGGAGCGGGACACTAATCCGGACGCTTATAAGAAATCCCGCTATGCCCTCAGACGAACCATCAAACAAGCAAAGCGTCAATACAGGATTAAGATTGAATCCTACTACACCGGCTCTGACGCTCGTCGGATGTGGCAAGGCTTGAAAACTATTACTGACTACAAAGGGAAACCCAGACGCGAGCTGCCCAGTGACGCGAGCCTACAGATGAGCTAAATGCCTTTTATGCTCGCTTTGAGGCAAATAAAACTGAAGCAAGCATGAGAGCACCATCTGTTCTGGATGGCTGTGTGATAATGCCCTCGGTAGTCGATGTGAGCAAGACCTTTAAACAGGTCAACATTCACAAAGCCGGGGGGCCAGACGGATTCCCAGGACGTGTACTCAAAGCATGCGCGGACCAACTGGCAAGTGTCTTCACTGACATTTTCAACCTCTCCCTGACCGAGTCTGTAATATCTACATGTTTCAAGCAGACCCCCATAGTCCCTGTGACCAAGGAAGTGAAGATAACCTGCCTAAATGATTGCCGTCCCGTAGCACTGACGTAGGTAGCCATGAATTGATTTGAAAGGCTGGTCATGGCTCACATTAACAGCATTCTCCCGGATATCCTAGACCCACTCCAATTCGCATACCAAGTCAACAGATCCACAGATGACGCAATCTCAATCGCACTCTACACTGCCCTTTTCCCACCTGGACAAAATTAACACTTATGTGAGAATGCTGTTCATTGACCACAGCTCAGCATTCAACACCATAGTGCCCACAAAACTCATCACTAAGCGAAGGACCCTGGGACTAAATACCTCCCTCTGCAACTGGATCCTGGACTTCCTGACAGGCCGCCCCCAGGTGGTAAGAGTAGGCAACAACACGTCTGCCACGCTGATCCTCAACACTGGGCCCCTCAGGGGTGTGTACTTAGTCCCCTCCTGTACTCCCTGTTCATCCATGACTACGTGACCAAACACGACTCCAACACCATCATTCAGTTTGCTGATGACACAACAGTGGTAGACCTGATCACCGATAACGATGAGACGGCCTACAGGGAGGAGGTCAGAGAACTGGCAGTGTGGTGCCAGGACAACAACCTCTCCCTCAATGTGAGCAAGACAAAGGAGCTGATCATGGACTACAGGAAAAGGCGGGCCAAACAGGCCCCCATTCACATCGACAGGGCTGTAGTGGAGCAGGTCGAGAGTTTCAAGTTCCTTGGTGTCCACATCACCAACGAACTATCATTGTACAAACACACCAAGACAGTCATGACGAGGGCACGACAATTCCCCCTCAGGAGACTGAAAAGATTTGGCATGGTTCCCCAGATTCTCAAAAAGTTATACAGCTGCACCGTTGAGAGCACCCTAACGGGTTGCATCACCGCCTAGTATGGCAACTGCTTGGCATCAGACCGTAAGGTGCTACAGAGGGTAGTGCGTACGGCCCAGTACATCACTGGTGCCAAGCTTCCTGCCATCCAGGACCTATATAATAGGCGGTGTCAGAGGAAAGCCCATATTAATTGTCAGAGAGTCCAGTCACCCAAGTCACAGACTGTTTTCTCTGCTACTGCACGGCAAGCGGTACCGGAGCGCCAAGTCTAGGACCAAAAAGCTCCTCAACAGCTTCTACCCCCAAGCCATAAGAGTGCTAAACAATTAATCAAATGGCCACAGGACTATTTACATAGACGCCCCCCATTTGTTTTGTACACTGCTGCTACTCACTGTTTATTGTCATGCATAGTCACTTCAGCCCTACCTACATGTAAAAGTAACCTCAACTAACCTGTACCCCCGCATACAGACTCGGTACTGGTACCCCCTGTATATAGCATCGTTATTGTTATTTTATTATTGTTACTTTTTATACTTTTTTTAGTTTTAGTTTTTGGTAAATATGATCTTAATTCTTCTTGAATTGCACTGTTGGTTATTAAGGGCTTGTAAGTAAGCATTTCACAGTAAGGTCTACACTTGTTTTATTCGGCACATGTGACGAATAAAGTTTAATTTGATTTATATATATCCTCCAAACACTGAAGGGGTGAGCAGTGTATACTCTAGAGCAGGGATGGTCAACTTTGATGGGGGTTGGGGGCCACAAAAACCTATTCAAATAATATTTATCATGTTTCCATTTTTTCTAATACTATTTCATCTGTTGGTGGTTACCTTGGAGGGGTCAGGTTTGGGGCTATACCAATGCCATGATTACTGTATATATATGTGATAACTTTTGTATGCTTGCAATGCGGAAGGATGTAAAAGAACTGGGTAAATGGAGATGTACTGCTTCCGTTCTCAGGCTGATAACTGTCTGCTCTTGCTGATAGTCACACAGCCTCAAGGCCGAGATAGCAGAGTGAGAAACCACAGTCTAGACATGTTTTCTTCATCTTAGATACTTTGTATCTAATCCAATGCAACAATGTTAAGATATGATTGACGGTAGGTTGTATTTTATTATTCTTTTCACCTTTATTTAACCAGGTCGTATAATTGAGAACAAGTTCTCATTTACAACTGCGACCCGGCCAAGATAAAGCTAAGCAGTTCGACACATACAACAACACAGAGTTACACATGGAATAAACAAAACATACAGTCAATAATACTGTAGAAAAAAGTCTATATACAGTGCGTGCAAATGAGGTAGGATAAGGGAGGTAAGGCAATAAATAGGCCATGGTGGCGAAGTAATTACAATATAGCAATTTAACACTGGAATGGTAGATGTGCAGAAGATGAATGTGCAAGTAGAGATACTGGGGTGCAAAGGAGCAAGATAAATAAATATATACAGTATGGGGATGAGATATCCCATCCAACTATGTAGAGATTAGTCATTGGCAGCAGAGAACTGGAAGGAAAGGCGGCCAAAGGAGGAATTGGCTTTGGGGGTGACCAATGAGATATACCTGCTGGAGCGCATGCTACGTGTCGATGCTGCTATGGTGACCAGTGAGCTGAGATAAGGCGAGGCTTTACCTAGCAGAGACTTGTAGATGACCTGGAGCCAGTGGGTTTGGCGACGAGTATGAAGCGAGGGCCAGCCAACGAGTGCATACAGGTCGCAATGGTGGGTAGTAAATAGGGCTTTGGTGACAAAATGGATGGCACTGTGATAGACTGCATCCAATTTTTTGAGTAGAGTGTTGGAGGCTATTTTGTAAATTACATCGCCGAAGTCGAGGATCGGTAGGATGGTCAGTTTTACGAGGGTATGTTTGGCAGCATGAGTGAAGGATGCTTTGTTGCGAAATAGGAAGCCGATTCTAGATGTAATTTTAGATTGGAGATGCTTAATGTGAGTCTGGAAGGAGAGTTTACAGTCTAACCAGACACCTAGGTATTTGTAGTTGTCCACATATTCTAAGTCAGAACCGTCCAGAGTAGTGATGCTGGACGGGCAGGCAGGTGCGTCCAGCGATCAGTTGAAGAGCATGCATTTAGTTTTACTTGCATTTAAGAGCAGTTGGAGGCCATGGAAGGAGAGTTGTATGGCATTGAAGCTCGTCTTGCGGTTAGTTAACACAGTGTCCAAAGAAGGTCCAGAGGTACAGAGAATGGTGTCGTCTGCTTAGAGGTGGATCAGAGAATCACCAGCAGCAAGAGCGACATCATTGATGTATACAGAGAAGAGAGTCGGCCCGAGAATTGAACCCTGTGGAACCCCATAGAGAATGCCAGAGGTCCGGACAACAGGCCCTCCGATTTGGTGAACCAGGCAAGGTAATCATTTGAGAAACCAAGGCTGTTGAGTCTGCCGATAAGGATGTGGTGATTGACAGAGTCGAAAGCCTTGGCCAGGTCGATGAATACGGCTGCACAGTATTGTCTCTTATCAATGGCAGTTATGATATTGTTTAGGACCTTGAGCGTGGCTGAGGTGCACCCATGACCAGCTCTGAAACCAGATTGCATAGCGGAGAATGTATGGTGGGATTCGAAATGGTCGGTGATCTGTTTGTTAACTTGGCTTTTGAAGACCGTAGAAAGGCAGGGTAGGATAGATATAGATCTGTAGCAGTTTGGGTCTGGAGTGTCTCCCCCTTTGAAGAGGGGGATGACTGAGGCAACTTTCCAATCTTTGGGGGTCTCAGACGATACGAAAGAGAGGTTGAACAGGCTAGTAATAGGGGTTGCAACAATTTCGGCAGATCATTTTAGAAAGAGAGGGTCCAGATTGTCTAGCCCGGCTGATTTGTAGGGGTCCAGATTTTGCAGCTCTTTCAGAACATCAGCTATCTGGATTTGGGTGAAGGATAAATGGGGGAGGCTTGGGCAAGTTGCTGTGGGGGGTGCAGGGCAGTTGACCAGGGTAGCGGTAGCCAGGTGGAAAGCATGGCCAGCCGTAGAAAAATGCTTATTGAAATTCTCAATTATCGGAAATTTATCGGTGGTGACAGTGTTTCCTAGCCTCAGTGCAGTGGGCAGCTGGGAGGAGGTGCTCTTATTCTCCATGGACTTTACAGTGTCCCAGAACTTTTTTGAGTTTGTACTGCAGGATGCACATTTCTGTTTGAAAAAGCTAGCCTTTGCTTTCCTAACTGCTTGTGTATATTGGTTCCTAACTTCCCTGAAAAGTTGCATATCACGGGGGCTATTTGATGCTAATGCAGTACGCCACAGGATGTTTTTGTTCTGGTCAAGGGCAGTCAGGTCTGGAGTGAACCAAGGGCTATATCTGTTCCTTGTTCCATTTTTTTTAATGGGGCATGCTTATTTAAGATGGTGAGGAAGGCACTTTTAAAGAATAACCAGGCATCCTCTACTGACGGGATAAGGTCAATATCCTTCCAGGATACCCGGGCAAGGTCGTGTAGAAAGGCCTGCTCGCTGAAGTGTTTTAGGGAGCGTTTGACAGTGATGAGGTGTGGTCGTTTGACCGCAGACCCATTATGGATGCAGGCAATGAGGCAGTGATTGCTGAGATCTTGGTTGAAGATAGCAGAGGTGTATTTGGAGGGCAAGTTGGTTAGGATGATATCTATGAGGGTGCCTGTGTTTACGGATTTGGGGTTGTACCTGGTAGGTTCATTGATAATTTTTGTGAGATTGAGGGTGTAAGGGGCTGTGTAACTGGTGGCAGGGAAGTCAGACGCAGGAGAGCAGAACTAGATAGTAGCCGGAGCAGTTTAATCCAAAAACCAACGGCATAAAAATACAACAGAATATGGGTACAAAAACCCAACGCGCACCAGTAAACAAGTGCACAAGCACTTACAACAAACAATCCCACACAAAGACATGGGGGGAACAGAGGGTTAAATACACAACAAATCATGAGGGAAATGGAAACCACGTGTGTAGGAAAACAAGACAAAACAAATGGAAAATGAAAAGTGGATCGACGATGGCTAGAAGACCGGTGACGCCGACTGCCGAACACTGCCCGAACAAGGAGAGGAACCGACTTCGGTGGAAGTCGTGACAGAGGGCATCAAGCTTAGATTGTAGAATGGCCGGGGTGTTAAGCATGTCCCAGTTTAGGTCACCTAGCAGCACGAGCTCTGAAGATAGATGGGGGGCAATCAATTCACATATGGTGTCCAGGGTATAGCTGGGGCAGAGGGTGGTCTATAGCAAGCAGCAACGGTGAGAGACTTGTTTCTGGAAAGGTGGATTTTAAAGAGTGTGGTCTCTTGTTTTGCCACACAGATATTTACTATAGACTGCTGGGGTACTCTGTATGTGAATCTCTGTCTGCAATTGCATTTTATTACTAAAGAGTTTTACACCAAGGTTACTGTGTCATCTATCTGGAAGACTGATTGTTTAAGGTAACTTACATCACCCCATGCAAAGAACCACCCAACACATCCTTCCACGAGATATAGTCCCGAAAACGAGGGTTGCTGCTATCCAAGCCGGCTGGTCGCTCATTCTATCGGTACGGTTGCCAGAGACGCGACCCAGTCTAAGTATTTTTGTTCTAAATCTATGGATGTTCGTTCTAAATGTTCCATTGCCATGATGGCTGTCAACGTTCTTATCCTGTGCTTGCTAGCTAGCCAACTTTGGCTAACATAGTCACGTCAAACAGTGCAGCCAGAATAACAGCAAAGTAGCTGCATTTCTGTTGGTTTAGGCTGTTTTCTAGGGAATTTTTTGGGAGGTGCATCAAAAAAAATGAGCTAATTATGTGAAATTTCGCCTGGCATAGAACATTTTCTCTCTCGCCAGGCCACTGTTCAGAAGAGATAGCAAACTACACAGCAACACAATCACTTTAAACTGAAGCTGGAATGACAGCAAACAAGCTGCATTTTGTGGTTTTCTATTGACATTTCTTTGTATATATGCATTAAAAGGATGCCGATTTATGATTTCCACAGGCTGAGAAAAGCTGCCAGCTTGTCTGTCTCGTCCCGACTCGTGACACTTTCATTACTATGGGACAGCTGGAGATCGAATTTCATTATTGAAACAATGTTGCAAATGTCGGAGAAACAGACAATAAGTTTAATACAAATCTCAGCTGTTGAAAACCAAATGCTAGTGTAAAAGAAATGGGAGATAATGTCTAGATGCTTTTTATGGTGTATATCTAGTAGGCTATATTTCAATGAACCTTTATTTAACTAGGCAAGTCAGTCAAGAAGAAATTCTTATTTACAATGATGTCATACCCCGGCCAAACCCTCCTCTCACCCGGGAAGACGCTGGGCCAATTGTGCGCCGCCCTATGGGACTCCCGATCACGGCCGGTTGTGATACATCCTGGGATCGAACTAGGGTCTGTAGTGATGCCTTAGACACCTGCGTCACTCGGGAGCCTTCAAATTATAAATTGCCTGGCCGGGCTGATGAGACAGTCAGATGAAACAGAGTAAATAGGCATTTCAACGTCATATATTTAGCCGATGGGAAGTTGTGTAATTGACACCGGCTGGAATGCGGTTTTAACCTATCTGCATCCAGGATTAGACCCACCCGTTGTATAAATGCAATTATAAACTGGGTGGTTCGAGCCCTGAATGCTGATTGGCTGACAGCCGTGGTATATCAGACCATATACCATATGGTATATCATATACCATATGGTATACCAGTCAAAAAATCACGTTTTTGACTGGTCTGCCCTTTTAACAAACTTGTGAGGCAGTGATCCAGTGATCCAGACATATTTTATCCAATTACAATACATGTTTTTCCTGATTAAAAGCAGACACTGTACACGGTTTGCAAATGTTCTTTGAATGATTCCAGCTTAGCCTACTTCAACTAGTCTATCCCAGTCATATCCTGTGATATATTGAAGCAATAAGGCACCTCGGGGGTTTGTGGTATATGACCAATATACCACGGCTAAGGGCTGTTCTTAGGCCATATACCACAAACCCCCGAGGTGCCTTATTGCTATTATAAACTGGTTACCAACGTAATTAGAGCAGTAAAAAGTTATGTTTTGTCATACCCGTGGTATACGGTCTGATATACCACAGCTGTCAGCCAATCAATATTGAGGGCTCGAACCACCCAGTTTATAATAAACTATAACACATTGATATATTGAACTATTTTCTCCAGTAGCTTACAGTTCAGTAGTCAGTACACAGACATGGTTGTCCAGGATAAGACTCAGAACATCAGTATCTACAGTATCGTCATTGGAACGACACAAATCCCTATTGAACTGTTTCTGTAACGGCTGATTTCCTCCTCTTCGTCTGAAGAGGAGGTGTAGGGATCGGACCAAGACGCAGAGTGGAAAGTGTCCATGATTTATTAACAATAAACTGAACACTACACGAAACAAAATAACAAAAGCGAATCAAACCGAAAGACAGTCCCGTGTGGCACGAACACTGACACGAAATACAAACACCCACAAACACACACGTGAACCCCGGCTGCCTAAGTATGATTCTCAATCAGGGACAACGATTGACAGCTGCCTCTGATTGAGAATCATACCAGGCCGAACGCACAAAACCCCAACATAGAAAACAACACATAGACAACCCACCCAACTCACGCCCTGACCATACTAAATAAATACAAAACAAGAGAAAACAGGTCAGGAACGTGACAGTTTCGAGTTCTGTCACGCAAATACGCACACACACTGCGGTGAATAAATTCTCTGGGAGTAAACAGACCTACTTTAAATAGGCCTAGAGCCACGTTTTTGAGACACGCTTGATTTAGCTTGAACACTGCAAACTGCAGTAAGTAAGAATTTGTTCTTAACTGACTTGCCTTAACTGACAAGCTAAATAAAAGTTAAAATAAATAGGCCTCGGGCTAAGTATTTGAGACACTGCAAACTACAGTAAGTCAATCAGTACACCTGAAGTATTTCATATGCATTTGACACAGCCCTGGACTAGAAGTAACCTTTGACAACCTTCAGAGCATCAGAGCATAGAACAGTAGCTCAAAATGCTACTGTTTATGTAGGCTATACAGCTGTAACTTACCCCGTATAAATAGGGCTAATTGTGTGGTAATTTTGAAGTTTTAAATGCTAGCTCATTTGCTATTTGAAAAGTTGGGATAAATAACACATTTAAATTGTACTTTCCATTGCTGGCCAGAGATATGAGTTTATAGATTCTATTTTAAATCAACATGACAACATTTTGTTGTGCGCGGTATTGTTGTGTTGAACTCGTTCCTAAGCAACACACAGCACAAGTAAATGAATTGCGTTCGTTCAATGGTCCTGTATTGATCAAACAGATGTGGTTTAATTACATTCAGAACGGAAGATTTCCTTATTATTAATGTAATTGTATTATTGTTTCATCTTTTATTAATGTATTAGTTTCTGTCTCTTGCTCATACTTTGTGTTGGCTACCGCCCCCCCCCCGCCTTTTAACCAAAAATAAATGGCATTACTGTATATAACATCTGTAATGAATAGCTAAAGACGCAGGAAACATAGTCCAAGTTCATTTAATTCATTCACATTAACGGAATGTCATTGACATTTTAATTGTGTGATGAACAACGACAACAAAAACATCCAATATACATTTGGGGAGCTGTTGTTGTGGCCTAAGTTTAGATCAAGCGTGTCCCTGCTATCTCTGTACACCAGGAAGACAGTGTCACAGGGGGATGGTGAGAGAAGGATGTCTGTGACAGATGGTGAATGATCTGATCAGTGGCTCACTGTAGTCATTATTTGCTTTAAAGGACTGGGGACCAGTAACACCTTGGTTTACGGCAAGATTCAATAGTATTTGTTTGTTTTGGAGTGAGGGAAGAAGAGAGAGGGACGGGGAGGGAAGAAGAGAGAGAGAGAGAGGGAGGGGGAGGGAAGAAGAGAGAGAGAGAGAGAGAGGGAGGGAGAGGGAAGAAGAGAGAGAGAGAGAGGGAGGGGGAGGGAAGAAGAGAGAAAGAGATTTGCTAGGTTAGTGAATGAGGAAGTGTGAGAGAGGGAAGGGTGACAGGGACCGCCTGCGAGGAGAGAGAGAGAGACAGTCAGAGACAAAGAGAGGGCGAGAGAGAGAGAGAGACAGTCAGAGACAAAGAGAGAGAGAGAGAGAGAGAGACAGTCAGAGACAAAGAGCGGGAGGGAGGGAGGGGGAAAGTCCAACACTGCTACTGAAACGTGTCAGCTGTTGGTTAAGGGAGGCTGAAGGAGGGAGGTAGAGAGAGAGAGAGAGTGTATGTATACCAGCGGGGTTGAGAGACCTTCCTCTCACCAGCGGAGCAGCAAGATGAAGCGTTTCATCACAAACACCCTCTCTGACTTCTTCTTCGAGTACGAGACCCCCCGTCAGGTGCTGGTACGGAGCAGAAGGGTGGGGGTCGTGTGCCGATTGATCCAGCTGGGGGTCCTGGCTTACATCATCGGGTAAGCCCTCCTCCCCTTTAAAGAATTCTACAAACTTAGAGTGGACTGCATGTAGAGGTAGTGTTAGAGCGTGTCTGTTGACATCATGTTTCAGCATGTCTATGGCTAAGAAATTCCTCAACTGCAAAATCCATGACCCAGCTTTTCTGGCTTGTTTTCATGGCTTGTTACATGACTTGGGGTAAATGGCAATCTTCACGAAGTACAACACTACTGTTAATTAATCAAGAGACCTCTAACAAAATCAAGGTGTGATATTTAAGGGTGATGACTTTATATTGCAATTTGGCCAAAAAGAAATTGCATACAGGAGGGATGTATGTATGGTATGGAACTCTCTTGTGGATGAATGACATCAGGACTAATTCAGGTTTGATAATTATGTGTGATGAGTCTAATGACTTACTCTAAACGCAAACAGAAACAATATATTTTTTTGCGAACAGGATGAATGGATGTAAACAGGAACTATCTTATCTTACTATCTTACACTGAAAAAAATATAAACGCAACATGTAAAGTGTTTCATGTTTCATTCAAAAATATTTGCACAAATTTGTTTACATTCCTGTTAGTGAGTGTTTCTCCTTTGCCAAGATAATCCATCGACCTAACAGGTGTGCCATATCGAGAAGCTGATTAAACAGCATAATCGTTACACAGGTGCACCTTGTGCTGGGGACAATAAACGGCCACTTTATAATGTGCAGTTTTGTCACAAAACACAATGCCACAGATGTCTCAAGTTTTGAGGGAGCGTTCAATTGCCATGCTGACTGCAGGAATGTCCACCAGAGCTGTTGCCAGATAATTTAATATTTTTCTCTACCATAAGCTGCCTCCAACGTCTATTTTGGAGAATTTGGCATTACGTCCAACCGGCCTCACAACCACAGACCATGTGTAACCACGCCAACCCAAGACCTCCATATCTGGCTTCTTCACCTGCGGGGGGGGGGGGATTTCTGTCTGTAATAAAGCCCTTTTGTTCGGAAAAACTCATTCTGATTGGCTGCACTCCTGTCCATTCATGTAAAATCCATAGATTAGGGCCTCATTTATTTATTTCAATTGACTGATTTCCTTATATTGAACTGTAACTAAGTAAAATCTTTGAAATTGTTGCATGTTGCGTTTATATTTTTTGTTGTTAAATATATTTATCTGGAGAAATAGATGATGTAACAACAGCTTTGAGATCATATGTTTCTTTGATGAGTATGTTGGCCAAGATCCATCTCCCACTGCCTGCCACTGGGCTTCCTCTCACTACCACATTTGGTAGTGAATGGAGACATTAATTAAGCAGATGTTTCACATTTATACATCCGGTGAAATATCTGTCTCATTGTTCTATCTGTGGTAATGCCCTTTCCAGCTCATAGAGATTCGTGTCAAGACAACATAACTGCATTTTGGGCAACTTGCTCAGATAGATAGTCACATTGGACCAAACCTCTTAGCTTGCAAACTTGCTACCACATGTAGGTTTGCAAATAGTATGATGATTCATGGAGGACGAATTCATTCTTTGGAAAAGAACAGTGCTTTTTCATTTTGTACTTTGTATATTTATTGTTGTACGTTCTATCTTAATGGAGACAGACTGTGTTATGTCTCAACAAAACAAATTACTTGTTAACACTTGTTAACACTTTCTGTGTGTGCATGCCTGCATGTGTATTCTGTCTGTATACATCTTCAGGTAGCCAGACTTTAGGACCTACAGGATGTGAACAGGCTTTGGCTCACACAGATAACAATCAATCTTGGGTACACACAAAGCTGCGTGATTTTCCTTCTTTGGATAAGGCCTGAAAGTCAAGAGACAATACACATCAGAGAAACGTACAGGACATGCACTCAGCTCTGCAGATTAAGTCACACCAGAATTATAGCCTCTCAGATGTTTACTCTTCCTACAGTGTCACATCAAAGTGACCTCAGAGATGTACATTTCTTGGGACATTTTCAGGACAGGTTTCTCAGAGAGAGTCCACACAACGGCTTCTAGAACAACAAGCTTTACCTTTTTATAAGGTGACAGGACATTGTTGTTATGATGCTAATCAGGGTTCATCTTTCTCTTTGTCATTGGTCCTAAATCCTCTTTTATCAGGGGCGAAATTCCAAACCACATTCAAGGGTGAACGTTTTCACCACCAAAAAAATGCTGAAAAGTTTTCTTTGACTATAAAGTAAAAGTTTAATGGGTTTGTCCCTGAAAGTTAGGAGGTTATCTCCAGTCTCTGTTGATATTAGTGAGTGACCCCTGAACACAACAGTTATTCTGTCAGCGTGAAACCGTTTCCCACCTCCCCTCCATCCTCTCTCCCTTCCTCCCTCCCCTCCATCCTCTCTCCCTTCCTCCCTCCCTTCCATCCTCTCTCCCTTCCTCCCTCCTCTCCATCCTCTCTCCCATTCTCCCTCCATCCCTACCTCTCTCCTTTCCTCCCTCCCCTCCATCCTCTCTCCCTTCCTCCCTCCATCTTGATGCTTGATGCTAACAGTTTATTGCTTTATACCTCCTTTATATAACACCAGTATCCATCCTTTAACATACACTACCGTTCAAAGTTTGGGATCACTTAGAAATGTCCTTGTTTTTGAAAGAAAAGCACATTTTCTGTCCATTAAAATAACATCAAATTGATCAGAAATACAGTGTAGACACTATTAATGTTATAAATGACTATTGTAGCTGGAAACGGCTGATTTTCTTTAATGGAATATCTACATACAGTGGGGAGAACAAGTATTTGATACACTGCCGATTTTGCAGGTTTTCCTACTTACAAAGCATGTAGAGGTCTGTAATTTTTATCATAGGTACACTTCAACTGTGAGAGACGGAATCTAAAACAAAAATCCAGAAAATCACATTGTATGATTTTTAAGTAATTAATTTGCATTTTATTGCATGACATAAGTATTTGATACATCAGAAAAGCAGAACTTAATATTTGGTACAGAAACCTTTGTTTGCAATTACAGAGATCATACGTTTCCTGTAGTTCTTGACCAGGTTTGCACACACTGCAGCAGGGATTTTGGCCCACTCCTCCATACAGACCTTCTCCAGATCCTTCAGGTTTCGGGGCTGTCGCTGGGCAATACGGACTTTCAGCTCCCTCCAAAGATTTTCTATTGGGTTCAGGTCTGGAGACTGGCTAGGCCACTCCAGGACCTTGAGATGCTTCTTATGGAGCCACTCCTTAGTTGCCCTGGCTGTGTGTTTCGGGTCGTTGTCATGCTGGAAGACCCAGCCACGACCCATCTTCAATGCTCTTACTGAGGGAAGGAGGTTGTTGGCCAAGATCTCGCGATACATGGCCCCATCCATCCTCCCCTCAATACGGTGCAGTCGTCCTGTCCTCTTTACAGAAAAGCATCCCCAAAGAATGATGTTTCCACCTCCATGCTTCACGGTTGGGATGGTGATCTTGGGGTTGTACTCATCCTTCTTCTTCCTCCAAACACGGCGAGTGGAGTTTAGACCAAAAAGCTCTATTTTTGTCTCAACAGACCACATGACCTTCTCCCATTCCTCCTCTGGATCATCCAGATGGTCATTGGCAAACTTCAGACGGGCCTGGACATGCGCTGGCTTGAGCAGGGGGACCTTGCGTGCGCTGCAGGATTTTAATCCATGACGGCGTAGTGTGTTACTAATGGTTTTCTTTGAGACTGTGGTCCCAGCTCTCTTCAGGTCATTGACCAGGTCCTGCCGTGTAGTTCTGGCTGATCCCTCACCTTCCTCATGATCATTGATGCTCCACGAGGTGAGATCTTGCATGGAGCCCCAGACCGAGGGTGATTGACCATCATCTTGAACTTCTTCCATTTTCTAATAATTGCGCCAACAGTTGTTGCCTTCTCACCAAGCTGCTTGCCTATTGTCCTGTAGCCCATCCCAGCCTTGTGCAGGTCTACAATTTAACCCTGATATCCTTACACAGCTCTCTGGTCTTGGCCATTGTGGAGAGGTTGGAGTCTGTTTGATTGAGGTTGTGGACAGGTGTCTTTTATACAGGTAACGAGTTCAAACAGGTGCAGTTAATACAGGTAATGAGTGGAGAACAGGAGGGCTTCTTAAAGAAAAACTAACAGGTCTGTGAGAGCCGGAATTCTTACTGGTTGGTAGGTGATCAAATACTTATGTCATGCAATAAAATGCAAATTAATTACTTAAAAATCATACAATGTGATTTTCTGGATTTTTGTTTTAGATTCCGTCTCTCACAGTTGAAGTGTACCTATGATAAAAATTACAGACCTCTACATGCTTTGTAAGTAGGAAAACCTGCAAAATCGGCAGTGTATCAAATACTTGTTCTCCCCACTGTAGGTGTACAGAGGCCAATTATCAGCAACCATCACTCCTGTGTTCCATTGGGCACATTGTGTTAGCTAATCCAAGTTTATTACTTTAAAAGGCTATTTGATCATTAGACAACCCTTTTGCAATTACGTTAGCACAGCTGAAAACTGTGTGCTGATTAAAGAAGCAATTAAACTGGCCTTCTTTAGACTAGTTGAGTATCTGGAGCATCAGCATTTGTGGGTTCGATTACAGCCTCAAAATGGCCAGAAACAAATAACTTCCTTCTGAAACTCATCAGTATATTCTTGTTCTGAGAAATGAAGGCTATTCCATGTGAGAAATTGTCAAGAAACTGAAGATCTTATACAACGCTGTGTACTACTCCCTTCACAGAACAGAGCAAACTGGCTCTAACCAGAATAGGAAAACAATTGGGAGGCGCCAGTGCACAACTGAGCAGCTTCATTAAATCGTACCCGCAAAACACCAGTCTCAATGTCAACAGTGAAGAGGCGACTCCGGGATGCTGGCCTTCTAGGCAGGTCCTTTTACAGCTGCACCATCGAGAGCGTCCTGACGGGTTGCTTCACTGCTTTGTATGGCAACTGCTCGGCCTCCGACCGCAAGGCACTACAGAGGGTAGTTCGTACGGCCCAGTACATCACCGAGGCCAAGCTACCTGCCATCCAGGACCTCTATACCAGGCGGTGTCAGAGGAAGGCCCTAAAAATTGCCAAAGACTCCAGTAACCCTAGTCATAGACTGTTCTCTCTGCTACCGCACGGCAAGCGGTACCGGAGCACCAGGTCTAGGTCCAAGAGGCTTCTCAACAACTTCTACCCCCAAGCCATAAGACTCCTGAACAGCTAATCAAATGGCTTCCCAGACTATTTGTATTTTCTTAAAACTGCATTGTTGGTTAGGGGCTTGTAAGGTTAGGGGCTTGTGACAAATACAATTTGATTTGGGATTTGGATTTACTTTTGGGTATGTCTAAATTTTGCCATTACATTTAAGAGGTTTTAAGATATCAGATGTTTTGTTTATAAAAACTTTGCTGCAATGATACAATTATCTTAGTTATCTACGTACCTCATTCCTGGCTTTTAGCATGTGCACATAGTAAGTACACCATCATGCTTTTTTCAGATTCCAAAAGGATTCTTTAGTTGTGGACATTACATCACCACACTCCCTCTCTTCTTTAGTTGTGGACACTACCTCACCACACTCCCTCTCTTCTTTAGTTGTGGACACTACATCACCACACTCCCTCTCTTCTTTAGTTGTGGACACTACATCACCACACTCCCTCTCTTCTTTAGTTGTGGACACTACATCACCACACTCCCTCTCTTCTTTAGTTGTGGACACTACATCACCACACTCCCTCTCTTCTTTAGTTGTGGACACTACATCACCACACTCCCTCTCTTCTTTAGTTGTGGACACTACATCACCACACTCCCTCTCTTCTTTAGTTGTGGACACTACATCACCACACTCCCTCTCTTCTTTAGTTGTGGACACTACATCACCACACTCCCTCTCTTCTTTAGTTGTGGACATTACATCACCACACTCCCTCTCTTGATCTTGGTCCTCGTCTTTGTAAGTCACCTTGATTTAGTACCTGTGTGTTTTATCAGTTTCTTTATGAAAATATTTAGTGAACTCCATGACAGTAACTAAAGCAAGGGGCTATAGCAGTGTGCAAGTAGACTACAAATACATGCTGGGCTCACAAAGTGCCCTGAGCTCACGAAGTGAGCCTACTGGAGAGCTACTGGAGTGAAGTTGTAGTGGGCCTACACTCCTGCCTTTGGGAATCTAGCTCTGCACTCCTCGCTCCGCTCACTCATATACTCTAGCTCTGCACTAGATTCCCGAAGGGAATCATATACTCTAGCTCTGCACTAGATTCCCAAAGGGAATCATATACTCTAGCTCTGCACTAGATTCCCAAAGGGTATCATATACTCTAGCTCTGCACTAGATTCCCAAAGGGAATCATATACTCTAGCTCTGCACTAGATTCCCAAAGGGAATCATATACTCTAGCTCTGCACTAGATTCCCAAAGGGTATCATATACTCTAGCTCTGCACTAGATTCCCAAAGGGTATCATATACTCTAGCTCTGCACTAGATTCCCAAAGGGAATCATATACTCTAGCTCTGCACTAGATTCCCAAAGGGAATCATATACTCTAGCTCTGCACTAGATTCCCAAAGGGAATCATATACTCTAGCTCTGCACTAGATTCCCAAAGGGTATCATATACTCTAGCTCTGCACTAGATTCCCAAAGGGAATCATATACTCTAGCTCTGCATTAGATTCCCAAAGAGAATCATATACTCTAGCTCTGCACTAGATTCCCAAAGGGAATCATATACTCTAGCTCTGCACTAGATTCCCAAAGAGAATCATATACTCTAGCTCTGCACTAGATTCCCAAAGGGAATCATATACTCTAGCTCTGCATTAGATTCCCAAAGAGAATCATATACTCTAGCTCTGCACTAGATTCCGAAAGGGAATCATATACTCTAGCTCTGCACTAGATTCCCAAAGGGAATCATATACTCTAGCTCACATACACACTTAGAATACCTTCACTTGAACACGATGGAAAAAAGCGGCAATAGTACTGTTTGTCCATCTTTAGACGCCGTAGCCAGTATACACGTCCTCAAACTTGTCAGCATTAATCTTAGATAACTCAAGAAATCAGTCATACATTTTTACGTTTTCTTAGTCGCGAAATTTTACATCTAACTAAGATGTTTGGTGCAGTATTTCTCAAGTGAAAAATGTGCATGAAAACGAGTCGTCTATCATTGAACGACAACAAACACTTCATTGAACAAACACTTCATTGAACAAACACTTCATTGAAGACTTTGGCTTCCGAACTTCAGCCTGCCTCTGGGAAAAAAACGTGTGTGCACGAACAGCCGATAAAAACCTTGCCAAATGCCAAAAAGAACACAAACGTCACAAAAGGTCATCATAATATATCCACTAACTGTTCCTAACTCTTTAGGATGGGAAGCATGCGGATCAAATCAAATCAAACTTTATTTGCCACATGCGGCGAATACAACAAGTGTAGACTTTACCGTGAAATGCTTACTTACAAGTCCTTAACCAACAGTGCAGATCAAGAAGAAGAAAATATTTACCAAGTAGACTAAATAAAAAGTTATAATAAAAAGTAACACAATAAGAATAACAATAACGAGGCAATATACAGGGGGCACCGGTACCGAGTCAGTGTACGGCGGTACAGGCTAGTTGAGTTAATCTGTACAGTCGTGGCCAAAAGTTTTGAGAATGACACAAATATACATTTTCACAAAGTTTGCTGCTTCAGTGTCTTTAGATATTTTTGTCAGATGTTACTATGGAATACTGAAGTATAATTACAAGCATTTCATAAGTGTCAAAGGCTTTTATTGAAGTTCATGCAAAGAGTCAATATTTGCAGTGTTGACCCTTCTTTTTCAAGACCTCTGCAATCCGCCCTGGCATGCTGTCAATTCACTTCTGGGCCACATCCTGACTGATGGCAACCCATTCTTGCATAATCAATGTTTGGAGTTTGTCAGAATTTGTGTTTTTTTGTTTGTCCACCCGCCTCTTGAGGATTGACCACAAGTTCTCAATGGGATTAAGGTCTGGGGAGTTTCCTGGCCATGGACCCAAAATATCGATGTTTTGTTCCCCGAGCCACTTAGTTATCACTTTTGCCTTATGGCAATGTGCTTCATCATGCTGGAAAAGGCATTGTTCGTCACCAAACTGTTCCTGGATGGTTGGGAGAAGTTGCTCTCGGAGGATGTGTTGGTACCATTCTTTATTCATGGCTGTGTTCTTAGGCAAAATTGTGAGTGAGCCCACTCCCTTGGCTGAGAAGCAACCCCACACATGAATGGTCTCAGGGTGCTTTACTGTTGGCATGACACAGGACTGATGGTAGCACTCACCTTGTCTTCTCTGGAAAAGCTTTTTTCTGGATGCCCCAAACAATCGGAAAGAGGATTCATCAGAGAAAATGACTTTACCCCAGTCCTCAGCAGTCCAATCCCTGTACCTTTTGCAGAATATCAGTCTGTCCCTGATGTTTTTTTCTGGAGAGAAGTGGCTTCTTTGCTGCCCTTCTTGACACCAGGCCATCCTCCAAAAGTCTTTGCCTCACTGTGCGTGCAGATGCACTCACACCTGCCTGCTGCCATTCTTGAGCAAGCTCTGTACTGGTGGTGCCCCGATCCCGCAGCTGAATCAACTTTAGGAGTTGGTCCTGGCGCTTTCTGGACTTTCTTGGGTGCCCTGAAGCCTTCTTCACAACAATTCTCCTTGAAGGTCTTGATGATCCGATAAATGGTTGATTTAGGTGCAATCTTACTGCCAGAAATATCCTCGTCTGTGAAGCCCTTTTTGTGCAAAGCAATGATGACGGCACGTGTTTCCTTGCAGGTAACCATGGTTGACAGAGGAAGAACAATGATTCCAAGCACCACCCTCCTTTTGAAGCTTCCAGTCTGTTATTCGAACTCAATCAGCATGACAGTGATCTCCAGCCTTGTCCTTGTCAACACTCACACCTGTGTTAACAAGAGAATCACTGACATGATGTCATCTGGTCCTTTTGTGGCAGGGCTAAAATGCAGTGGAAATGTTTTTGGGGGATTCAGTTCATTTGCATGGCAAAGAGGGACTTTGCAATTAATTGCAATTCATCCGTGTCATCTGACCCCTTCCGTCATTATACATACAGACAGCTAGGATGGTCAGAGGTAGATGTGAAAATGTCTTGAGCAGTGGGTGTTGCCAGAAGACCTCATCAGTAATCACTGTTCAAATGGAAAGGTTGACATATCGACAATGTTTGATTGAACTTGCAACACCTGTGTTTGTTAAAGATGTTAGAGATAAGTTGAAGTCCTAGCATTCTCAAAGGTTAAAACAGGTAATTGTTACTTAGGATAGTCTGTGATGACATTCCTTTACCTTTCATTGCCAGTATCCAATATCAAAGGCCTAGCTGTCTTTATGTATGATGGACAGTTCTGTTCGGGACTAGCTGTCTTTATGTATGATGGACAGTTCTGTTCGGGTCTAGCTGTCTTTATGTATGATGGACAGTTCTGTTAGGGTCTAGCTGTCTTTATGTATAATAGACAGTTCTGTTCGGGTCTAGCTGTCTTTATGTATAATAGACAGTTCTGTTCGGGTCTAGCTGTCTTTATGTATAATAGACAGTTCTGTTCGGGTCTAGCTGTCTTTATGTATAATAGATAGTTCTGTTAGGGTCTAGCTGTCTTTATGTATAATAGACAGTTCTGTTCGGGTCTAGCTGTCTTTATGTACAATAGACAGTTCTGTTGGGGTCTAGCTGTCTTTATGTACAATAGACAGTTCTGTTCGGGTCTAGCTGTCTTTATGTATAATAGACAGTTCTGTTCGGGTCTAGCTGTCTTTATGTATGATGGACAGTTCTGTTGGGGTCTAGCTGTCTTTATGTACAATAGACAGTTCTGTTCGGGTCTAGCTGTCTTTATGTATAATAGACAGTTCTGTTCGGGTCTAGCTGTCTTTATGTATAATAGATAGTTCTGTTCGGGTCTAGCTGTCTTTATGTATAATAGACAGTTCTGTTAGGGTCTAGCTGTCTTTATGTATAATAGACAGTTCTGTTCGGGTCTAGCTGTCTTTATGTATAATAGACAGTTCTGTTCGGGTCTAGCTGTCTTTATGTACAATAGACAGTTCTGTTGGGGTCTAGCTGTCTTTATGTATAATAGACAGTTCTGTTCGGGTCTAGCTGTCTTTATGTACAATAGACAGTTCTGTTGGGGTCTAGCTGTCTTTATGTATGATGGACAGTTCTGTTCGGGTCTAGCTGTCTTTATGTATAATAGACAGTTCTGTTCGGGTCTAGCTGTCTTTATGTATAATAGACAGTTCTGTTCGGGTCTAGCTGTCTTTATGTATAATAGATAGTTCTGTTCGGGTCTAGCTGTCTTTATGTATAATAGACAGTTCTGTTCGGGTCTAGCTGTCTTTATGTATAATAGACAGTTCTGTTCGGGTCTAGCTGTCTTTATATACACTGCTCAAAAAAATAAAGGGAACACTTAAACATCACAATGTAACTCCAAGTCAATCACACTTCTGTGAAATCAAACTGTCCACTTAGGAAGCAACACTGATTGACAATAAATTTCACATGCTGTTGTGCAAATGGAATAGACAAAAGGTGGAAATTATAGGCAATTAGTAAGACACCCCCAAAAAAGGAATGGTTCTGCAGGTGGTGACCACAGACCACTTCTCAGTTCCTATGCTTCCTGGCTGATGTTTTGGTCACTTTTGAATGGTGGCGGTGCTTTCACTCTAGTGGTAGCATGAGACGGAGTCTACAACCCACACAAGTGGCTCAGGTAGTGCAGTTCATCCAGGATGGCACATCAATGCGAGCTGTGGCAAAAAGGTTTGCTGTGTCTGTCAGCGTAGTGTCCAGAGCATGGAGGCGCTACCAGGAGACAGGCCAGTACATCAGGAGACGTGGAGGAGGCCGTAGGAGGGCAACAACCCAGCAGCAGGACCGCTACCTCCGCCTTTGTGCAAGGAGGTGCACTGCCAGAGCCCTGCAAAATGACCTCCAGCAGGCCACAAATGTGCATTTGTAAAGACTAGCTGTCTTTATGTATAATAGATAGTTATGTTCGGGTCTAGCTGTCTTTATGTATAATAGACAGTTCTGTTCGGGTCTAGCTGTCTTTATGTATAATAGACAGTTCTGTTAGGGTCTAGCTGTCTTGATGCATATTGGACTGTTAGGGTCAGAACGAGTGAATACATTTCAATCGAGCCTTACCTGAATGAAGAACATTGACAGAATGCAATTATGAAGGTTTATTAAAACAGTATTGGAGGGATGGCCTGGTCTCCGACAGGAGACCCCTGGAGCCAGATGCCAGGATAGCAGAAGCTCTTTGATGAGCAGCTGGCATACCCCCAACAGCCCAACTCCAGTACCTCAACAGCCCAACTCCAGTCCTCAACAGCCCAACTCCAGTCCCCCCAACAGCCCAACTCCAGTCCCCCCAACAGCCCAACTCCAGTCCCCCCAACAGCCCAACTCCAGTCCTCCAGTACCCCCAACAGTTTACTGGAGGACTGGAGTTGGGCTGTTGAGGTACTGGAGGACTGGTGTTGAGAAACACTGCTGTACTGTAACTTTGTCTTAAATCTGTTTGCGTCATGTGGAACCGACATCTAGGAAAGCTGGTTTTACCCATGGACCTTTGCACTTGCCTGAGGTTTGATACGCTATATATAAAAAGGTATAGGACACCCCTTATATAATATAAAATCGAGCACACGGCCATGCAATCTCCATAGACAAACATTGACAGTAGAATGGCCAAGTACTTAAGAGCTCAGTGACGTTCAACGTGGCATCTTCATTGGATACAAAAGCATCAACTTGATAGCAACATACACTATATATACACAAAAGTATGTGGCCACCCCTTCACATTTGTGGTTTCAGCTATTTCAGCCACACCCTTTGCTGACGGGTGTATAAAATCGAGCACACAGCCATGCAATCTCCATAGACAAACCTTGGCTGTAGACGCTCAGTGACCGTCATAGGATGCCACCTTTCCAACAAGTCAGTTCGTAAAATGTCTGCCCTGCTACAGCTGCCCCCGGTCAACTGTAAGTGCTGTTATACAATCTCAAGTCTAAAAAGGCGGCACTCCACACACCAGGTGCCTGCTCTTCCTTCACAACGACCCAGTGACACCGGCAGGGAGCCAGACACGGGGCCAGGGCCTGCAGACCAGCCGGCTCCCCCAACAGCAGAGGTCTGTCTTCAGCAGGAGGAGGACACAGACTGTGGACAGATCAATGGCAGAAGTGGTGGTGAAGTCCAGCAGTGAGGCCCTGCTCAACACCAATACAGGGCGCTCCACCCTGCAGAAGCAACAGTCTCTCCCAGTTCGTTCTATCATTCCATTGGTCGCCAGAATCTCTGACCAAAATTCCTCAGGGGCCCCAATCATGACAGTGCGAGACAAGAGCCGATTGGACAAATACCTTCTGTCCTGTCCTAACACCGACCTCGAGGCGCTCCGGAAGCACAACTGGTCAGGCATTCCACGAGAAGTGAGGCCCATCACATGGAGGCTCCTCTCTGGTTACCTCCCAGCCAACATGGAGCGCAGAGACCTGGTGCTGAAGAGGAAGAGAGATGAGTACTTCGGCTTCCTTACCACTCCAGGACAGACGAGACTTACTAAGACACATATAGACAGATCCACATCTATATTCAGAGTACAAACCCGGCTAATTCCACTTTTCCAGCAGCCTGCGGTGCAAGAGGTGCTTGAGCAGATCCTCTTCATCTGGGCCATCCGCCATCCAGCCAGTGGCTATGTCCAGAGAATCAACAACTTGGTCACTCCATTCATTGTGGTCTTCCTCTCCGAAATTGCTGAGGACGATGTGGAGATCTTTTGATGATCTGACACCCAGAGGAACGTTGAGGTTTCTGGTGCATGACTAAGCTGCTGGACGGGAATACAGGACAACTACACTTTTTGCTCAGCCAGGGATTCAGAACAATATGAAAGCTTTGGAAGAATTGGTCAGCAGAATTGATGAGGACATACACACATGATGTCAATCAAAGAGGCACTGAGTTTGAAGGTAGCTCTTGAAATACATCCACAGGTACACTTTCAATTGACTCAAATTATGTCAATTAGCCTATCAGAAGCTTCTAAAGCCATGATATCATTTTCTGGAATTTTCCAAGCTGTTTAAAGGCACAGTCAACTTAATGTCTGTAAACTTCTGACCCACTGGAATTGTGATACAGTGAATTATAAGTGAAATAATCTGTCTGTAAACAATTGTTGGACAAATTACTTGTGTCATGCACAAAGTAGATGCCCTAACCGACTTGCCAAAACTATGGTTTCTTAACAAGAAATGTGTGGAGTGGTTGAAAAACAAGTTTTAATGACTCCAACCTAAGTGTGTGTAAACTTCCGACTTCAACTGTATATTGCTTTGCAATTCTCAGGTTTAATGTTCACATTCAGATTAGTCACATTTTGAAGATTATGCATTGTCTATTTCCTCTTTCTGAAGAAATAAACAAAGAATCCAGTGCAATCTAAATCAACAATCTGCCACACAATGTCACAACCATCTCTTCATCTAGAGATAATGACTGTTGTGCTCTTGTGGCTGAATGGAAGCAAGTCCCCGGGCCAATGTTCCAACATCTAGTGGAAAGCCTTCCCAGAAGAGTGGGGGCTGTTAGAAATCGTTTTTATCTAACAGAGTTGAGTGGTAAAAACTAGTCCTCATATTTGACCACTTTGTCCCCACTTGTTCTCTTCATGGCTATAGTGAGTCCACTAAATGGCCAGTCTGAATATCTACTGAAAAAATGGTACAGGAGGAGCCACAGCTGCTACTAATAGCCACTCTGTAGACCAGGAAAAGGTGCTTTATTTCAGGGATTATCTGTATTGGTGCTGTATTGAATCCCAAGGCCTCAATGTGAATAAGATGAGAATAGGGACCTTGTGTTTTTAGACGGTGTATGATTGTGAAGTCCCCCCCCCCCCCCCCCCTTCTTTAAGTTAACACTTAGGAGACATGTTCAGTTCATCTGGATCTAGGTTATGTTTATCTCAACTGATTACTAGCAATATTGCTTTGTAATTTTCACATTCAGATTGGTCACACTTTGAAGATATTGCATTGTCTATTTCCTCTTTCTGAAGAAGTGCAATCTAATTTAACAATCTGCCACACAATGTCACAACCATCTCTTCATTTAGAGAAAATGACTGTTGTACTTCCCTGTTGTTTGTTTACAATATCTACTCTTGTTTACTATGTTTAACTTAAACACTTGTCTGTTAACTTTAATAATATTGAAGTGACAATTGTGTATATTAAGAATTCAAATGTTAAGATTTGTTCTCCTGTAAATTAACCTTTTATTAAGGATGAATGTGTTTTGCCTTGCATCTGAGGGTTGTCTGCTCATGCCGATGTTGATATTCCAACTTTTAGTAGCCCTCCCGAGTCCACAGTTACTTGATCTGACGTATTTCAAGTCAGTCCACAGTTACTTACAGACGTATTTCAAGTCTGTAACGATGTCTTTGTTATAAGCATTTTCTAATGCACTTTGACTAGCATAGACAATTTAAATGTTATCATTTGCCCTGTTTTGTTTGTATTTTGTGTTTCAATTTAAATATTGGGGTTATGTAGTAGCTTACCGGCTGTGACCTCACTTACAGTAGGTGACGTAAAGCAGGAATAGTAATTACATTTAAACAATGCATTGTGAATATAATTATGTTGTTATTTCACCAACCCTCATAATCATTTCTCTGATATGGTATGAAAGATTTGACAATCATTATTTCAATTTTATCATTCTTGTATTGGCATTGAGGATCAGTTTGTGAAATTGACATGTGGATATGGCATTGAACAATATGGAGTACATTTGTTTTGTCAGGTTTTAGTGACCCTATGACCACCTAATTGAAGTTCAGTGTTTTAATAATCAGTACTAGGACAGTGAGCTGTGGTATTAGACCTGTAATGATATGAATTCACTTCATGATACTGAGGAAACAGAAGTGCCATAACTTCCCTACCAGTATTATTCTCATATTGGTTTTCAAGATCAACATGTTGTTCAATTAGGATTTGTCTGCAATTTAAATCATCTAATTTAATAATTCTGGGCTCCCAAATGGTGCAGCGGTCTAAGGCAGTGCATCTCAGTGCTAGAGGCGTCACTACAGACCCTGGTTCGATTCCAGACCCTGGTTCGAATCGCCTGTCATCAGTTGCAACACTCACTACCGAGTTCCAAACTGCCTCTGGAAGCTTTCAGCACAATAACTCTTCATTGGGAGCTTCATGAAATGGGTTTCCATGGCCAAGCAGCCGCACACAAGCCTAAGATCACCACGCTCAATGCCAGGCGTCGGCTGGAGTAGGGTTAAGCTCGACGCTGTGGAAATGCGTTCTCTGGAGTGATGAATCCCGCTTCACCATCTGGCATTCCGACGGACTTATCTGGGTTTGGTGGATGCCAAGAGAATGCTACCTGCCCGAATTCATTGTGCCAACTGTAAAGTTTGGTGGAGGAGGAATAATGGTCTGGGGCTGTTTTCATGGTTCGGGCCCCTTAGTTCCAGTGAAGGGAAATCTTAACGCTACAGCATATAATGACATTCTAGATGATTCTGTGCTTCCAACTTCATGGCAACAGTTTGGGGAAGGCCCTTTCCTGTTTCAGCATGACAATGCCCCGTGCACAAAGCGAGGTCCTTACAGAAATGGTTTATCGAGATTGGTGTGTAAGAACTTGACTGGTCTTCACAGAGCCCTGACCTCAACCCCATCGAACAACTTTGGGATGAATTGAAACGCCGACTGCGAGCCAGGCCTAATCGCCCAACATCAGTGCCCCCCTCACTAATGCTCTTGTGGCTGAATGGAAGCAAGTCCCAGGAGCAAAGTTCCAACATCTATTGGAAAGCCTTCCCAGAAGAGTGGAGGCACTTATAGCAGCAAAGGTGGGACCAACTCCATATTAATGTCCATGATTTTTGAATGAGATGTTCGACAAGCAGGTGTCCAAACGCTGAAACGAATAGCATGAGTCTGGTTCCTCTCAAAGTTTCTGCCTTCCAGGGATTTTTTCCTTACCACTGTTCTTCCGCTTTTTAGGGTCTTGGCCGGGTTACTGTAAACAACGACTGTTGGGGCTTTCTGAAAATGTTTGATTGACCGGTGGTATCCTCTGTCCTGTCCAGGTGGGTGTTCATCTATGAGAAAGGCTACCAGTCGTCAGACACGGCCGTGGGTTCTGTCTTGACTAAGGTGAAGGGGGTGAGTTACACCAACGAGACCGGAGGGGAGAGGATCTGGGACGTGGCCGACTATGTCTTCCCTGTACAGGTGGGTCATTGGCTGAGTGTGGATCTACTAAGGTAGTGTTGTTATAAGAAGGGCATTTTACTGAATGAATGAATGACATGAAAGGTCACAGAGCTCTAGAACCTTTAGGAACTGAGCCTCACAGTACATCTACCAGTGTTCTGTAATAGTAGTGTAGTAGTGTAATAGTTCTGTAATAGTAGTGTAGTAGTGTAGTAGTGTAATACAGTAATAGTAGTGTAATAGTAGTGTAGTAGTAGTATTGTAATATTAGTGTAGTAGTGTAATAAGGTAATAGTGGTGTAATAGTACTGCAGTAGTAGTATTGTAATATTAGTGTAGTAGTGTAATAAGGTAATAGTGGTGTAATAGTACTGCAGTAGTAGTATTGTAATATTAGTGTAGTAGTGTAATAAGGTAATAGTAGTAGTGTAGTAGTGTAGTAGTGTAATAAGGTAATAGTGGTGTAACAGTAGTGTAGTAAGCTAATAGTAGTGTAACAATAGTGTAGTAAGGTAATAGTAGTGTAGTAGTGTAGTATTGTAGTAGTGTAATAGTAGTGTGGTAGTATTGTAATAGTAGTGTAGTAAGGTAATAGTGGTGTAACAGTAGTGTAGTAGGGTAGTAGTGTAATAGTAGTGTGGTAGTATTGTAATAGTAGTGTAGTATTGTAGTAGTGTAGTAAGGTAATAGTAGTGTGGTAGTATTGTAATAGTAGTGTAGTATTGTAGTAGTGTAGTAAGGTAATAGTAGTGTGGTAGTATTGTAATAGTAGTGTAGTATTGTGGTAGTGTAGTAAGGTAATAGTCGTTTAGTATTGTAGTAGTGTAATAGTAGTGTGGTAGTATTGTAATCGTAGTAGTAGTAGTACTACCGTGTAGTACGGTAGTAAGGTAAACGTAGTGTAGTAATATTGTAATAGTAGTGTGGTAAGGTAATAGTAGTGTAGTAGTGTAATAAGGTAATAGTGGTGTAATAGTAGTGTAGTAGTAGTATTGTAATATTAGTGTAGTAGTGTAAAAAGGTAATAGTAGTAGTGTAGTAGTGTAGTAGTGTAGTAAGGTAATAGTGGTGTAGTAGTATTGTAATAGTAGTGTAGTAGGGTAATAGTAGTGCAGTAGTGTAATAGTGTAGTATATATTTAGTGGTATTGTAGTAGTAGTGTTAAAGTATTGTAATAGTAGTGTAGTAGTAGTTTAGTAGTAGTGTAATAGTAGTAGTGTAGTAGTGTAGTAGTGTAGTAAGGTAATAGTGGTGTAGTAGTATTGTAATAGTAGTGTAGTAGGGTGATAGTAGTGCAGTAGTGTAATAGTGTAGTATTTATTTAGTAGTAGTGTAATAGTAGTAGTGTAGTTGTGTAATAGTAGTAGTGTAGTAAGGCAAAAGTGGTGTAGTAGTATTGGAATAGTATTGTAGTAAGGTAATAGTATTGTAACAGTATTTGACCATGCTTGTCATTTATGAACATTTTGAACATCTTGGCCATGTTCTGTTATAATCTCCACCCGGCACAGCCAGAAGAGGACTGGCCACCCCTCATAGCCTAGTTCCTCTCTAGGTTTCTTCCTAGGTTTTGGCCTTTCTAGGGAGTTTTTCCTCGCCACCGTGCTTCTACACCTGCATTGCTTGCTGTTTGGGGTTTTAGGCTGGGTTTCTGTACAGCACTTCGAGATATTAGCTGATGTACGAAGGGCTATATAAAATAAACTTGATTGATTGATTGATTGACAGTAGTGTAGTAGTAGTTTAGTAGTAGTGTAGTATTATTTTAGTAGTGTAGTAGTATAGACGTATTGTAATAGTAGTGTAGTAGTAGTTTAGTAGTAGTGTAGTATTATTTTAGTAGTAGTGTAGTAGTGTAGACGTATTGTAATAGTTGTGTAGTAGTATTGGAATAGTATTGTAGTAAGGTAATAGTATTGTAATAGTAGTGTAGTAGTAGTTTAGTAGTAGTGTAGTAGTGTAGACGTTTTGTAATAGTTGTGTAGTAGTAGTGTAATAGTAGTAGTGTAGTATTGTAATAGTAGTGTAGTATAAAGTACTACAGAGAGATTCATCTACGGAAGTCAGAAGACGTCTGACAGACTGACGAAGATAAAGATTACCGAGACAGGAGTTTAAAACACTCACATCCTGATTGTCAACAAACAGGCGTGAGAGAGAGAAACTGTACCTAACTTTCACCAGTGGTTCCTTTTGTACGCACCCTGATCCTGCTCACACGTTAGGCAAATATAGAGACAAACATGAGACTCTCTGTAAACAAAGTGACAGTCCGTTGTTTGCCCATGTCTAAGCCATAAAGAAAACACTACTGTGTACTCTGAGAGGGGTGGCCACGGTTGGTCTATTTCATTCTGAACTGGTTGACTGAGGAGGAGGAGGGAGATCAATGCCAAACCGTAAGAAGATGATAAAACACATATCAAGATTATACAGTTTATGTCCGTATCTATTTACCTTTAATATTCAAGGTATCTACCTGAAGATGACCTTGTCTGTTATAATGATATATGGTATTTGTTTATCTATTCACGGTATCTACCTGAGTATCCCGGTGATTTCCAAAACAATTACATTGATACTGGTTTTATAGTATTTGATTCAGTGATTCAACGTTGTGTTACACCCAAAGGCATTTATTTTCTAGACTATGAAAATAGGTCGTACATTGAGCATTTACAGTAGTATGAAAATAGGTCGTACATTGAGCATTTACAGTAGTATGAAAATAGGTCGTACATTGAGCATTTACAGTAGTATGAAAATAGGTCGTACATTGAACATTTACAGTAGTATGAAAATAGGTCGTACATTGAGCATTTACAGTAGTATGGAAATAGGTCATACATTGAGCATTTACAGTAGTATGAAAATAGGTCGTACATTGAGCATTTACAGTAGTATGAAAATAGGTCGTACATTGAGCATTTACAGTAGTATGGAAATAGGTCGTACATTGAGCATTTACAGTAGTATGAAAATAGGTCGTACATTGAGCATTTACAGTAGTATGAAAATAGGTCGAACATTGAGCATTTACAGTAGTATGAAAATAGGTCGTACATTGAGCATTTACAGTAGTATGAAAATAGGTCGTACATTGAGCATTTACAGTAGTATGGAAATAGGTCGTACATTGAGCATTTACAGTAGTATGAAAATAGGTCGTACATTGAGCATTTACAGTAGTATGAAAATAGGTCGTACATTGAACATTTACAGTAGTATGAAAATAGGTCGTACATTGAGCATTTACAGTAGTATGAAAATAGGTCGTACATTGAGCATTTACAGTAGTATGAAAATAGGTCGTACATTGAGCATTTACAGTAGTATGAAAATAGGTCGTACATTGAGCATTTACAGCAGTATGAAAATAGGTCGTACATTGAGCATTTACAGTAGTATGGAAATAGGTCGTACATTGAGCATTTACAGTAGTATGAAAATAGGTCGTACATTGAGCATTTACAGTAGTATGAAAATAGGTCGTACATTGAGCATTTACAGCAGTATGAAAATAGGTCGTACATTGAGCATTTACAGTAGTATGGAAATAGGTCGTACATTGAGCATTTACAGTAGTATGGAAATAGGTCGTACATTGAGCATTTACAGTAGTATGAAAATAGGTCGTACATTGAACATTTACAGTAGTATAAAAATAGGTCGTGCATTGAGCATTTACAGTAGTGTGAAAATAGGTCGTACATTGAGCATTTACAGTAGTATGAAAATAGGTCGTACATTGAGCATTTACAGTAGTATGAAAATAGGTTGTACATTGAGCATTTACAGTAGTATGAAAATAGGTCGTACATTGAGCATTTACAGTGGTATGAAAATAGGTCGTACATTGAGCATTTACAGTAGTATGAAAATAGGTCGTACATTGAGCATTTAGAGTAGTATGAAAATAGGTCGTACATTGAGCATTTAGAGTAGTAGTAGTACAAATGGTATTGTACTATTGTCACTACACAGACATGTCTTAATTAGATTCATCCACAATTAAATTATACTGACCAACTGCATTGTCCATTAGCTGCCATTCTATAACATTGACAGGAATTTATGCTATCCCATCTGTCTCTTTGCATGATAATAACCACTTCTTCCCGATGTGGTCACAATGTGGTCACAATCAGTGACCACATCAATTTTCATCCAGCGACCGAAATGACTCAAGCATGTCATCCAGACTTGGGTTTATGTACTGTTTCATATCTTTCAAATACATTAGCCTGCCTTGAGTGTCAGACGGCCGAGGTTTGCATTTTGGAAAGCTTGGGCCAAGCTCACAAGCAAGTTTAATCAAGCTCGGCTAAATGATTTGAAAGAGTATCTGAACCCAGGTCTGATGACATCTAATGCAGTTACCCAGGCAGGAAGGCGTCCTGTACCAGTCCTTATTAATGCAGGGCCACATGTACTGTGCTATTTATGGCCTCTACATATGAGTTAGTTTACATTGACATGAATGACATCATGGTCAAGACTAGGGAGAGGGCCAATAGAAGGAAAGCGGATAGCGAGGGTCATAGATATATTGTTACTAGAACGAGGAAGTGCCTAGACCAGGGCTATTTTACTGCACCCTCATGTTAATTCAGTCATTATATTTCTACGGGGAGGGCTATAGGTCTGTTACCATAACAACAGTGACAAAAGGTTTGTCATGTTGTAACAAATGTTACACATTTAGGCCAGTGAACTATCAAGTTAGTTGGGAACAGCCCAGTAGATAGAGAGGTAAGATTATTTATTTTTTCCAACTGACCAAGAAGGGTATGTCTGGTCTATGATCTTATGTTTATTATTTTTCATTGAATGCACTGTCAAATGCTGTATTTTTAAGTACCGGGGGCTGATGGGAGAAAAGAGGTGTCAAATATCTGACCTGGAGACCACTGACGTCGTATTTTTCGAGTTCCCAGTTGTTTTGAACGCGGCATCTGTTTGTGACCTAGAATCGCAAGGTTCGAGAGAATTTAATCTGTAAAGTGTTTTTTTTTTTAGATCTCTGTTAGGCATCTGGAATAAGCGCAAAGCATTCCCGTTCCGGTGCGTCTCTCCAAACACTGGATTGATTGATCGATTGATTGATTATAGGCTTCCAAACGGAGTTGCTGAACAATTGAAAGAAACCGGTTTTAAGGGGGATGTCACGTCCTGACCATAGAGAGCCTTTATTTTCTATGGTGGAGTAGGTCAGGGCGTGACTCGGGGGGTTAGTCTAGTTTATATTTTCTATGTGGGGTTCTAGGTTGTTTTTTCTATGTTGGGGTTTTTGGTATGATTCCCAATTAGAGGCAGCTGGCTATCGTTGTCTCTAATTGGGGATCATATTTAAGTAGCATTTTTTCCACCAGTGGGTTATGGGATATTGTTTATGTTTTGAGGTAGTGTTGTAGTCACGGTTCGTTGTTTATTGTTTTGTCTTTGCTATAGTTTCACTTCTTTATTAAATTATGTGGAACTCAACATACGCTGCGCTTTGGTCCATTTCTACGAGCGATCGTGACAGGGGATCAGTTTTTATTTTTTGCGACGCCGATATTTCTTTCCTTTTTCAGGCTGGTGAAGTTCTTATTCTACTTGTATGGGTCGTTCGCAACAATTGGATGTGCATTCCGCCACCTACTGTGGCGGGTGGATAATAACGATCCCAAAAAGGAAAATATTTGGGTTAAAATAAATAAAATATCATACGAACTATCAAAAAATATATTGCCTAAATAAAATCAACTTGCTTTTCTTTAAAAAAAACTAATTCTAATCAGGTCTCAACACAGGCGCAGAAGCCTCCTGTGAGGACGGGACATTTCCTAGCGACAATAGTTTTGAAGTCCAGAGTATGATCCCCATCACAGTTGCAACATTGTCCATTCACAGATTATTCTGTTTCATTTCTGTTTCATTTCTATTTCTGTTTCATCTCTCTCTCTCTCTCTCTCTCTCTCTCTCTCTCTCTCTCTCTCTCTCTCTCTCTCTCTCTCTCTCTCTCTCTCTCTCTCTCTCTCTCTCTCTCTCTCTCTCTCTCTCTCTCTCTCTCTCTCTCTCTCTCTCTCTCTCTCTCTCTCTCTCTCTCTCTCTCTCTCTCTCTCTCTCTCTCTCTCTCTCTCTCTCTCTCTCTCTCTCTCTCTCTCTCTCTCTCTCTCTCTCTCTCTCTCTCTCTCTCTCTCTCTCTCTCTCTCTCTCTCTCTCTCTCTCTCTCTCACACCTCAGGGAGACTCTTCTTTTGTGGTGATGACCAACTACATTATGACCAAAGGTCAGAAAATGGAAAAATGTTCTGAGGTAAGTCAACTTCTTTCTTCATTCTTTGCTTTTCCTAAATTTGCACAGAGGTCATGTTTCAGATATAGTTATATACACACAGACTAAGTGTACAAAAAATTAGGAACACTTGCTCTTTCCGTGACATAGACTGACCAGGCGAATCCAGGTGAAAGCTATGGTCCCTTATTGATGTCACCTGTTCGAGTGTGTCATGAACTGCAATGCTGCTGGGTTCTTCACGCTCAACAGTTTCCCGTGTGTATCAATAATGGTCAATCACCCAAAGGACATCCAGCCAGCTTGACACAACTCTGGGATGACATGGAGTCAACATGGACCAGCATCCCTGTGGAACGCTTTCAATGCCTTGTAGTCTATGCCCGACGAATTGAGTCTGTTCTGAAGGCAAAAGCGTCTGTAATTCAATATTAGGAAGGTGTTCCTAATGTTTTGTACACTTTGTCTGTGTGTGTATATAACTATATCAGTGGAGGCTGCTGAGGTGAGAGCGTCTTATAATAATGTCCGGAACGGAGAAAATGGAATGGCATCAAATACCTGCAAACCATGTGTTTGATGTATTTAATACCATTCCACTGATTTCGCTCCTGTCATTACAACAAGCCCGTTCCTCCCAATTAAGGTGCCACCAACCTCCTGTGAGAGGAATGGGAGAAATTATACATGTACAGTGCATTTGGAAAGTATTGACTTTTTCCACATTTTGTAACGTTACAGCTTTATTCTAAAATTGATTAAATATTTTTTCCCCTCATCAATCTAAACAAGATACCCCATAATGACAAAGCAAAAAAAAAAAATGAAATTTTTGCAAATGTATAAAAAAAAAACGTAAGTATTCACATTTACATACTGTAAGTATTCAGACCCTTTACTCAGTACTTTGTTGAAGCACCTTTGGCAGCGATTACAACCTCGAGTCTTCTTGGGTATGACGCTACAAGCTTGGCGCACCTGTATTTGGGGAGTTTCTCCCATTCTTCTCTGTAGATCCTCTCAAGCTCTGTCAGGTTGGATGGGGAGCGTCGCTGCACAGCTATTTTCAAGTCTCTCCAGAGATGTTCGATCGGGTTCAAGTCCGGGCTCTGGCTGGGCCACTCAAGGACATAGAGTCGTTGTCTTGTTGGAAGCTGACCCTTCACCCCAGTCTGAGGTCCTTAGTGCTCTGGAGCAGGTTTACATCAAGGATCCCTCTGTACTTTGCTCCGTTCATCTTTCCCTCAATCCTGACTAGTCTCCCAGTCCCTGCTGCTGAAAAACATCCCCATATAATGATGCTGCCACCGTGATGCACAAGATTGCGTCAACAGACATGGCAGCTCTCCTTCTAGATCCTAAGTAATTTATGCAGTATTTTTTTTGTGTGTGTGTTATTTCTTACATTATCAGCCCAGAATGTTTTTTGTGATATTACATACAGCCGGAAATAACTTTTGGATATCAGAGCGGCGGTAACTCACCAGCATTACGGCCAGGAATACAACTTTCCTGAATTGGATCCTTTGTTCGTACCCCCCCAGGGCAATTTAACTTATCCCAGAGGCTGCTCCAAGTCGCCGACGGCGGAGACGAGGTATTCGGAGTGAACTTCTAGTCCGACTCAGGAGGCACACCATCCACCGCTTCTGAGTATATTTCTCCCTAATGTTCAGTCTCTGGACAATAAATTAGACGAGCTCAGGGCGAGGATCTCTTTCCAGAGAGACATCAGTGACTGTAACATACTCTGTTTCACTGAATCATGGTTCTCTCGGGATATACTGTCCCCGTCCATACAGCCAGCTGGGTTCTCAGTTCATCACGCAGACAGGAATAAAGATGTAAACAAAGCAAATTTGAGGAAAACGCTACCGAAATTCTATCAACACATTGACTGTGCTACTTGCTTAGGAAAAACACTGGATCACTGCTACTCGCCTTTTCAAGATGCCTACAAGGCCCTCCCCCGCCCTCCCTTTGGCAAATTAGATCGCGACTCAATTTTTCTCCTTCCTTCCTATAGGCAGAAACTCAAAAAGGAAGTACCTGTGCTAAGATCTATTCAACACGGGTCTGACCAATCGGAATCCATGCTTCAAGATTGTTTTGATCATGCGGGATATGTTCCGGGGAGCCTTTGAGAATAACATTGCCGCTTACACGGACACAGTGACTGAGTTCATCAGGAAGTGTATAGGGGATGTTGTTCCCACGGTGACTATTAAAACCTACCCAAACCAGAAACCGTGGATAGATGGCGGCATTCGCGCAAAAATGAAAGTGCGATCCATTGCATTTAACCATGCGAAGATGACTGGGAATATGGTTGAATACAAAGAGTGTAGTTATTACCTCCATAAGGCAATCAAACAGACAAAACGTCAGTACAGAGACAAAGTGGAGGCACAATTCAACGGCTCAGACACAAGACTTATGTGGCAGGGTCTACAGACAATCATGGATTACAAAGGGAAAACCAGTCACGTCGCGGACACCAACTTCTTGCTCCCAGACAAGCTAAACACCATCTTCGCCCGCTTTGAGGATAACACAGTGCCACCAATGCGGCCCACTCCCAAGGACTGTGGCTGTGGGCTCTCGTTCTCCGTGGCCGACGTGAGTAAGACATTTAAGCGTGTTAACTCTCGCTGACGGGCATCCATAGCCGCGTCCTCAAAGCATACACAGACCAGCTGGCTGCAGTGTTTACGGACATATTCATTCTCTCCCTATCCCAGTCTGCTGTCCCCACTTGCTTCAAGACGTCCACCATTGTTCCTGTACCCAAGAAAGCAAAAGTAACTGAACTAAATAACTATCACCCCGTAGCACTCACTTCTGTCATCATGAAGTGCTTTGAGAGGCTAGTTAAGGATTATATCACCTCTACCTTACCTGACACCCTAGACACACTTCAATTTGCTTACCGCCCCAATAGATCCACGGATGATGCAATCGCCATCGCACTGCACACTGCTCTATCCCATCTGAACAAGAGGAATACCTGTGTAAGAATGCTGTTCATTGATTACAGCTCAGCATTTAACACTATAGTACCCTCCAAGCTCATCATTAAGCTTGGGGCCCTGGGTCTAAACATCGTCCTGTGCAACTGGGTCCTGGACTTCCTGAAGGGCATCCCCACGTAGTGAAGGTAGGAAACAACACCGGAATCGCGGAATGGTGCCAGGAAAATAACCTCTCCCTCAACGTCAACAGAACTAAGGAGCTGATTTTGGACATCAGGAAACAGCAGAGGGAGCACGCCCCTATATCGATGGGACTGCAGGGGAGAAGGTAGAAAGTTTAAAGTTCCTCGGCGTACACATCACTGACAATCTGAAATGGTCCACCGACGCAGACAGTGTGGTGAAGAAGGCGCAACAGTGCCTCTTCAATCTCAGGAGGCTGAAGAAATTTGTCTTGACCCCTAAGACCCTCAGAAATGTTTACAGATACACAATTGAGAGCATCCTGTTGGGCTGTATCACCGCCTGGTACGGTAACTGCACCGCCCGCAACCGCAGGGCTCTCCAGAGGGTGGTACGGTCAGCTCATATATATATACTGTATTCTATTCTTAGTTAATGCCACTCCGACATTGCTCGTCTTAAAATGTATATATTTCTTAATTCCATTATTTCACTTTTAGATTTGTGTAATGTTGTGAATTGTTAGATATTACTGCACTGTTGGAGCTAGAAACACAAGCATTTTGCTATACCCGTTACACATCTGCTAAATATGTATATGTGACCAATAAAAATTGATTTGATTTGGCATTCAAATCATGCCTTTCCAAATCATGTCCAATTGATTGAATTTACCATAGGTGGACCTATCAAGTTGTAGAAACATCTCAAGGATGATCAATGGAAACAGGATGCACATGAGCTCAATTTCGAGTCTCATAGCAAAGGGTCTGAATACTTATGTAAATAAGTATAATAAAAAAAAAAAATACATTTCCACACAAAAAAAAGGTATTGTGTGTCGATATTTAATACATTTTAGAATAAGGCTGTAATGTAACAAAATGTGGAAAAAGGGAAGGGGTCTGAATACTTTCCGAATACACTGTACACTCACTCCAACTCCTGTGTTTCAGCTCTCAAACTCGAGTCGATGCAGCTCCGACGCAGAATGTGAAGGAAGATCAGAACGTACGGGAGATGGTAAAGTCCGGACGGCATGGCAGTGTGACAGTGTGCCACAGTCCCCTTTACTAACTCAGTGTTTCTCAACCTCTGGTCCGTGGACCAGCGCCAGTCTATGGCAAATCGCCGGCCAGTCCTCTGAGATAGTTAACGGACACTAATGTCGTCAGTTCTACAGTGCTAGTTTGAATGTAAGTTGCCCCCAAAGGAGGAAAAAACATTGCTTGTTGGCCCCTGGTATGAAAAAGGTTGAGAAACACTGCGACTAACTAACCCTCCTCACTACCCTCCGCATTGACAAATCCAGCCATCCATTACTACCACTACCCCCCCCCCCAACCTGACTACTCACACTAGCCATCGTCTCTGTGACTACGCTATGAGGGATAAACAATGAGGGGCTGGGAGTTCTGTGGAAATAATGAGCCCTTCGTTGTCTATCCCTTACTTTCTTAAATTATTACTATATAGAGGATTGTCATTATACATATTTCTAGCCACCAGTGTCTCTGTACTGATAACTGTGATGAAAGGTTATTCATCAGAAATGAAAACGGCACATGATTTCACTTGTCAGAGGGCAACCTTCAGGTGTTTTAAGTGTTCAGTTGTCTCATCACTGTTTTAGGATTAAGTTTGTTTATCGTTGGTAAACTTTCTCAGCGGTTCTTTGGTCAGTTTCAGTTCACAATCCTGTGACAAAAGAGGATGGGAGGAAGAGACAGATGATTCCATTCCTTTTTTGTTGTTGCAGGAGAGTAATGGTGGACTGTAGGAAAGTCAGAGCAGTGTATTGGGTGTATTCTGTACTTTGGGGCGTCTATGAGCTAAATGTACAATACATTAGTCACACAAAACAAACCACCAAGATAAACATTTTGACTAGTCAGGAATTTCCCTGCCCGAAGTCATGAATTCAAGAAGAAAAAGTATGCTTGATTTAGATCAACAACTTTCCATGTTTTTAACAGCCAGGATCCAGGATGGTTGAGTGACTTGGATTATCATTCTATTAAAGCATGCAAACAGACAGTCAGAGACACAAGCACACAGTCAGAGACGGGTAGACAGGCAGAGACGGGCAGACAGTCAGAGACGGGCAGACAGTCAGAGACGGGCAGACAGGCAGAGACGGGCAGACAGGCAGAGATGGGCAGACAGTCAGAGACGGGCAGACAGTCAGAGACGGGCAGACAGTCAGAGACGGGCAGACAGTCAGAGACGGCCAGACAGTCAGAGACAGGCACAAAGTCAGAAACAGGCAGACAGTCAAAGACAGGCAGACAGGCAGAGACAGGCAGACAGTCAGACAGACGGTCAGAGACAGGCAGACAGTCAGAGACAGGCACACAGTCAGAGATAGGCACACAGTCAGAGACAGGCAGACAGTCAGAGACAGACACACAGTCAGAGACAGGCAGACAGTCGGAGACAGGCAGACAGTCAGAGACGGGCAGACAGTCGGAGACAGGCACACAGTCGGAGACAGGCAGACAGTCGGAGACAGGCACACAGTCGGAGACAGGCAGACAGTCAGAGACAGGCAGACAGTCAGAGACAGGCAGACAGTCAGAGACAGGCAGACAGTCAGAGACAGGCAGACAGTCAGAGACGGGCAGACAGTCGGAGACAGGCACACAGTCGGAGACAGGCAGACAGTCGGAGACAGGCACACAGTCGGAGACAGGCAGACAGTCAGAGACAGGCAGACAGTCAGAGACAGGCAGACAGTCAGAGACAGGCAGACAGTCAGAGACAGGCAGACAGTCAGAGACAGGCAGACAGTCAGAGACAGGCAGATAAATAGTAGAGTAGTAGCAGCGGATCCAATAATAATTCTAAGCCTATATAACATTGAAAGGGTTGGTTGTGTATTTTGTAACAGTCCTCATGTGACCCTGGGTTACACCCAAGCCTCTTTAACCTCTCAGAGGCCCTTTCAGGTTCAATCAGAAAGCTGTTGGCAGATGATTTAGATCTGTTGATGCCACCACTGCCATGTTGACTTGGGGGCATCTATATATCCTTGTGTCCTTGAGAAGGATGTGCTGGTTAATGGTTAGACTGTGGTTGAGACTAGAGGCAAGCAAACAGAACAGAAGCTGTTGTTAAAGCCCTCAGGGTGAACCGGTCTTCTGATCATGTCCTGTGGGGTGGCTCACTTTACCGTGTCTGTAAATCTTTTTCATACTTCTCTGCCAATCCAGCTAGGGCCAGAGAGACAGGACCAGAGAGACGGGACCAGAAAGACGGGACCAGAAAGACGGGACCAGAGGGACAGACAAGATAGGGAGAGACAGAACAGGGAGAGACAGGACAGGGAGAGACGGGACAGGGAGAGACAGGACAGGGAGAGACAGGGCCAGAGAGACTGGGCCAGAGAGACTGGGCCAGGGAGACTGGGACCAGGGAGATGGGACCAGGGAGGCAGGACAGACAAGATAGGGAGAGACAGGATAGGGAGAGACAGGATAGGGAGAGACGGGACAGGGAGAGACGGGATAGGGAGAGACAGGATAGGGAGAGACGGGATAGGGAGAGACGGGATAGGGAGAGACAGGACAGGGAGACACGGGACAGGGAGAGACAGGACAGGGAGAGACAGGACAGGGAGAGACAGGGCCCAGGAGACTGGGCCAGGGAGGCAGGACCAGGGAGACAAGACCAGGGAGACAGGACCACACACAGATAATAGCCATGCTTATCATGCAGAAAGAAATGATCCTTACAGTATAAAATCAGTGAGAGATGAAAGAGACGCATCGTTCTGTAACGAGACACATTTCCTTTGGTGTTCTGTAACGAGACACATTTCCTTTGGTGTTCTGTAACGAGACACATTTCCTTTGGTGTTCTGTAACGAGACACATTTCCTTTGGTGTTCTGTAACGAGACACATTTCCTTTGGTGTTCTGTAACGAGACACATTTCCTTTGGTGTTCTGTAACGAGACACATTTCCTTTGGTGTTCTGTAACGAGACACATTTCCTTTGGTGTTCTGTAACGAGACACATTTCCTTTGGTGTTCTGTAACGAGACACATTTTAGTCGAGATTTTAAGGAGTTTGGATGAGTGGATGATTGAAACAGCAATTCTATTTAAAGCGGAAGTCATTTCTTCGAGTTAAAAGACAACCTCATCTGTGGTAGGGTTGTCACGACAATCGTATCACGATACTACGATACCTGATTTCCCCCTGGCAACAAGGTAAACACAAAGCAGACTAAACTCTTTGATTCTTTAAAAACCCTGCTGTATGGAACATAGTGTGATATAACTTGTTAAAAGAAACATGTGAATCTGGGTGACAACATCAGGCTGGTTGTTTCCTCAGGAAATTCAGTCAGCTTCATGTTTTGTTTCCCTGCCACGATACCTCTTGAGTATCGCGATACCGATATGGTGACAACCCTAATCTGTGGGCTCATAGTTGCTACTCCATGTTGAAAAGCTATATCCCTGGTGTCTTTTCTCCGTGTCTCTGTCCCACTGCCACCCCCCCCACCCCCACCCCAAGGTCATATGACGGGGAAGTGTTTGGTGAACACAACCAAGATGTGTGAGGTGCTAGCCTGGTGTCCTGTGGAAGATGACAGATATATCCCAGAGTATGTAAGATCACTGAAAATGATGTTAACACTTTACAGGTATAATGTTTTATTACTCATCAGAAGTGTTGTGTACTGAATGGTACTGAACAACTTTTGACTCTACCGAGTGATTTGTAGGCTGATGAAATGAAAACGGTCTCTACCAGTTTTTTGTTATGACATTTCTGTGTGTCTGTGTGTGTATGATGTGTGTATGATGTGTGTCTGTGTGTGTCTGTGTGTGTATGATGTGTGTGTCTGTGTGTGTCTGTGTGTGTCTGATGTGTGTCTGTGTGTGTCTGTGTGTGTCTGTGTGTGTCTGTGTGTGTATGATGTGTGTCTGTGTGTGTCTGTGTGTGTATGATGTGTGTGTCTGTGTGTCTGTGTGTGTATGATGTGTGTCTGTGCGTGTCTGTGTGTGTATGATGTGTGTCTGTGTGTGTCTGTGTGTGTCTGTGTGTGTCTGTGTGTGTATGATGTGTGTCTGTGTGTGTCTGTGTGTGTATGATGTGTGTCTGTGTGTGTCTGTGTGTGTCTGTGTGTGTATGATGTGTGTATGATGTGTGTCTGTGTGTGTCTGTGTGTGTCGATGTGTGTCTGTGTGTGTCTGTGTGTGTCTGTGTGTGTCTGTGTGTGTCTGTGTGTGTCTGTGTGTGTCTGTGTGTGTCTGTGTGTGTATGATGTGTGTCGATGTGTGTATGATGTGTGTGTATGATGTGTGTCTGTGTGTGTCTGTGTGTGTATGATGTGTGTCTGTGTGTGTCTGTGTGTGTCTGTGTGTGTCTGTGTGTGTCTGATGTGTGTCTGTGTGTGTCTGTGTGTGTCTGTGTGTGTCTGTGTGTGTATGATGTGTGTCTGTGTGTGTCTGTGTGTGTCTGTGTGTGTCTGTGTGTGTCTGTGTGTGTCTGTGTGTGTCTGATGTGTGTATGATGTGTTAATGCTTTGTTAGTCTTTGTTTTCATATGTTCTACTGTTTTCTGTGCAGTCCTGCGCTGTTGATGTCGGCAGAGAACTTCACACTGTTCATCAAAAACACAATCAACTTTCCAGAGTACGGTGTTACGAGGTAAGACCCCTGTTTGACACACAACGTGCATCCTTTCATCAACGCCTATTGAAAATGAGGAGAGTAACCATGGATCCAGTCTATAAAACTCATAAAAACATTAAATAGTTGCTTCTTCTTCCTAATATCGTTAGTATTTGCACACGCGATAACCTGTGCTGGACGCAGGTGGTGTCTGTCTCTCTGAACCTACACGATCCTGCAGAACATTATACAGCATAACAACCATACTGTTAACACACCATTGCCAAATAGCAAAGCAACAACATGAGGACATCTCTCCCCTCCGGCTTCCCTGATAGTGAGCTGAGGTCAGTGACAGGTCATCCAGTAACTCCCTGATAGTGAGCTGAGGTCAGGTCAGTGGCAGGTCATCCAGTAACTCCCTGATAGTGAGCTGAGGTCAGTGACAGGTCATCCAGTAACTCCCTGATAGTGAGCTGAGGTCAGGTCAGTGGCAGGTCATCCAGTAACTCCCTGATAGTGAGCTGAGGTCAGGTCAGTGGCAGGTCATCCAGTAACTCCCTGATAGTGAGCTGAGCTGAGGTCAGGCCAGTGGCAGGTCATCCAGTAACTCCCTGATAGTGAGCTGAGGTCAGGTCAGTGGCAGGTCATCCAGTAACTCTCCTAGGATCATGAGAGGCAACATAAGTCAACATGAGAAGGGCCAGATCCTATAGGTTAACATGAGAAGAGTCCGATCCTATAGGTTAACATGAGAAGTGTCAGATCCTATAGGTTAAAATGACAAGAGCCAGATTCTATAGGTAAACATGAGAAGAGACAGATCCCATAGGTTAAATTCATATAGAGATATACACTACTGAATCAATGTTGTTTCCACGTCATTTCAACAAAAATATTCAATTTGATCAAAACAGGAACAGAGGGCATTACCAGATTACTTTGAATCACAGTGGAAAACTGATTGGATTTGCAAAAGGCATCAATCAACGTAAGAGAATTTCGTCAGATTTTCACCCAACTTTGAACCTAAATCCAATGGTGATATTTTTTGTTCACTTTAGTTGACAACTCAACCAAATGTAAATAAAAAAATAGACGTTGAACTGCCGTCTGCGTCCAGTGGGTATGTTTTCCCGCTGAGTGTACCTTTCTGAAGATAGATGATCATGATAGTAACGGCTTGGTGAATACACATTTAACACAACCACAGATTCATAATTCATTATGTATATATACACTAGATGACTGTGCTGTTTTGAAGCCATCGTGCCTCCATCTTGGCACTCCCTCACATTGTAAAAGAAAAATACAGCATTTAGGAAGACAGAAATGCATGTATTAATGTCTACATACATTTTTTTGCCACATTTATTCTATTACAGACACCTTATTGAATACTTTGAAATTATATTATGTGAGCTAAACATAAATTATTATAATAATATAAATATAAATATATATAAATCAAATAAATCGTGATATTAGATTATTTTTTTCATTTAAGCATTGCCTCACGTTAGATGGCGTCACTCCTACCCGACACTCGCCCCTCAACCGATCTGTCTTGTAGGTCGTGGAACTCATCTATATATATATATAGACAGTATATATACAGTTGCAGTAGGAAGTTTACATACACCTTAGCCAAATACATTTAAACTCAGTTTTTCACAATTCCTGACATTTAATCCTAGTAGAAATCCCTGTCTTAGGTCAGTTAGGATCACCACTTTATTTTAAGAATGTGAAATGTCAGAATAATAGAGAGAATTACATTCCCAGTGGGTCAGAAGTTTACATACCCTCAATTAGTATTTGGTAGCATTGCCTTTAAATTGTTTAACTTGGGTCAAACGTTTTGGGTAGCCTTCCACAAGCTTCCTACAATAGGTTGGGTGAATTTTGGCCCATTCCTCCTGACAGAGCTGGTGTAACTGAGTCAGGTTTGTAGGCCTCCTTGCTCGCACATGCTTTTTCAGTTCTGCCCACAAATTTTCTATAGGATTGAGGCCAGGGCTTTGTGATGGCCACTCCAATTTTATGTTTGAGATTCTTCATGAAGTTGGTTGAGAGAATGCCAAGAGTGTGCAAAGCTGTCATCAAGGCAAAGGGTGGCTACTTTTAAGAATCTCAAATATAAAATATATTTAGATTTGTTTAACACTTTTTTAGCTACTACATGATTCCATATGTGTTATTTCATAGTTCCGATGTCTTCACTATTATTCTACAATGCAGAAAATAGTACAAATTAAGAAAAACCCTTGAATGAGTAGGTGTGTCCAAACTTTTGACTGGTACTGTATATAAAAACATTTTCCTTCGAGTATAATGTTTTAGATTACTGATGTTACTGTCCCCACTACAAGAACAAAAAATACTTAAATATATGTAATTCTGTCCTTGAAACATTTAATTTAAATAGTGTAGAATTCCATTCATTCCTATGGAGGACTTCTTCTACCGGGTAGTACCAATATGGCCGACCGATGCATAGCATCAGCAATCCAGGGTTTATATACATCATTGTTAATAATACTGCCCCCTCTCTGCTCTTCTGTGGGGGAGCAGAACCTTGAGGCCTCAGACCATATATTAGGCTCCCGAGTGGTGCACTGTATCTCAGTGCAAGAGGGTTCACTGCAGTCCCTGGTTCAAATCCAGGCTGCATCACATCCGGTTGTGATTGGGAGTCCCATAGGGCGGCGCACAATTGGCCCAGTGTCATCTGGGGTAGGCCGTTATTGTAAATAATAATTTATTCTTAACTGACTTTACAAGTTAAATAAAGGTGAAATATATATTTTTTCATATAGAGTAGTTCGACAGGAGAATAAATAACATCCACCAGCCTGTGCTCTTAGAAAAGGGGGTTCCAAAGGGTTTTACCTGGAACCAAAAGGCGTTCTTCTAAGGGTTCTACCATGGGGACAGCCGAAGAACGCTTTAAGGTTCTAGATCAGGGATAGACAACCGTGGTCCTGGAGTGCCGCAGGCACTTCATGATTTTGATTAAACCGACCTGGAAGACCAGGTGTGTTGAATGTAGGCTAATTACTGAACTGATCAATTATATCAGTTGGTCAGGTGTGGTGCCTAATTGGAACAACATCCTGCAGTACCTGCACACTCCAGGAACAGGGTTCTAGATGGCACTTTTCTTTCTATGAGTGAAGCGACCAGAGACCACACCTCTTTAGCCTCTTCAGCCTAGTAACCATTAAGGAGCCTCAGGCAATGGTTGCTATGTTTGTTACATGCATTACATCACACACATATTGTGTATGTAGCTATGCACTGAATATAGAGGATGTCCCAAATGTGATGTTGATTCAAATATCTATTTGCTACATAACCAGTACAGTATGATATAAACTTGCCATCTTTTTAACAATGATCTCTTCCTGTTCTCACTCCAGGTGTAACCTCGTAGAAGGTATCGACAATGAATACGTCAAAAGTTGCCTGTATGACCCAAAGACGTCCCCACTGTGTCCAATTTTCAGACTGGGCGACTTGGTACAGCTGTCTGGCTTCATCTTCCCCGACATAGCCAAACTGGTGAGCAATATGCTATTATATTTATGAGTAAAGGGGGTTTGCAAGTACCTGTCAGTCCGTGTATGGCTGTGGTTTTCTTTTGGTGTAATGAGGTATAATGGTGGTGTTATTGGTAACGAGGTATAATGATGGTGTGATTGGTAACGAGGTATAATGATGGTGTTATTGGTAACGAGGCATAATGATGGTGTTATTGGTAATGAGATATAATGATGGTGTTATTGGTAACGAGGCATAATGATGGTGTTATTGGTAATGAGGCATAATGATGGTGTTATTGGTAATGAGGTATAATGATGGTGTTATTGGTAACGAGGTATAATGATTGTGTTATTGGTAATCATCATTGACTGGATGTATTGATTGATCTGACAGGGTGGGGCGATTGGTATCATTATTGATTGGACCTGTAACCTGGACCATGCCCAGTCAGAGTGTAAACCGATCTACTCCTTCCACGGTCTCTATGGAAACCCCAACGAGACAGACACGGCCAGAGCATCTTTGGGATACAACTTCAGGTACATAAAGCATCTGCCATGGTCTTGTGGTTAGTGCTGCAGACCCTGGCACAATTGTGTACCAGAGTCAGCATGGGTTTGAGATCCAGCTTACTGCCCTTCTGACTCGCAACCTCTTCTACATTTCCTGTCCTTTCTCGAGTTAAGATTTTAAATACATCAAAGAAAAACACTTAGAAAGGGGTCGTGTTAGCCATTGGGGGTCGTGTTAGCCATTGGGGGTCGTGTTAGCCATGGGGGTCGTGTTAGCCATTGGGGGTCGTGTTAGCCATTGGGGGTCGTGTTAGCCATTGGGGGTCGTGTTAGCCATTGGGGGTCGTGTTAGCCATGGGGGTCGTGTTAGCCATTGGGGGTCGTGTTAGCCATTGGGGGTCGTGTTAGCCATTGTGGGTCGTGTTAGCCATTGTGGGTCGTGTTAGCCATTGTGGGTCGTGTTAGCCATTGGGGGTCGTGTTAGCCATTGGGGGTCGTGTTAGCCATTGGGGGTCGTGTTAGCCATTGGGGGTCGTGTTAGCCATTGGGGGTCGTGTTAGCCATTGGGGGTCGTGTTAGCCATGGGGGTCGTGTTAGCCATTGGGGGTCGTGTTACCCATGGGGGTCGTGTTAGCCATTGGGGGTCGTGTTAGCCATTGGGGGTCGTGTTAGCCATTGGGGGTCGTGTTAGCCATTGGGGGTCGTGTTAGCCATGGGGGTCGTGCTAACCATGGGGGTCGTGCTAGCCATGGGGGTCGTGTTAGCCATTGGGGGTCGTGCTAGCCATGGGGGTCGTGTTAGCCATTGGGGGTCGTGTTATCCATGGGGGTCGTGCTAACCATGGGGGTCGTGCTAACCATGGGGGTCGTGGTAGCCATTGGGGGTCGTGTTAGCCATTGGGGGACGTGTTATCCATGGGGGTCGTGTTATCCATGGGGGTCGTGCTAACCATGGGGGTCGTGTTAGCAATTGGGGGTCGTGTTAGCCATTGGGGTCGTGTTAGCCATGGGGGTCGTGTTAGCCATTGGGGGTCGTGTTAGCCATTGGGGGTCGTGTTATCCATGGGGATCGTGTTAGCCATTGGGGGTCGTGTTATCCATGGGGGTCGTGTTATCCATGGGGGTCGTGTTATCCATGGGGGTCGTGATAGCCATTGGGGGTCGTGTTAGCCATTGGGGGTCGTGTTAGCCATTGGGGGTCGTGTTAGCCATTGGGGGTCGTGTTAGCCATTGGGGGTCGTGTTAGCCATTGGGGGTCGTGTTAGCCATTGGGGGTCGTGCTAACCATGGGGGTCGTGTTAGCCATTGGGGGTCGTGTTAGCCATGGGGTCGTGTTAGCCATGGGGGTCGTGTTAGCCATGGGGGTCGTGTTAGCCATGTGTTAGCCATTGGGGGTCGTGTTAGCCATTGGGGGTCGTGCTAACCATGCGAATAAGGAAATTACACTATTCATTATACAACTTACTCTTCTTAGTTGCATGGCTAGGGTCATGTGAAAGACAGAAGAGATACAGATCTGAACACTAGCCTAGAGGCTGAAAAGTGTGTCTAAATTTTGTGCTTTAGGTATGCAAAGCATTATATGGAGGACAAGCAGGAGAAAAGAACGCTTATGAAAGTGTTTGGGATTCGATTTGACATCATTGTTCGTTCAGTGGTAAGTTCATGAAGTTCACGGTTGCGATCCTTGTAATGTTCCAGACAGTGTTTTTGAATTCCTCCCTTACGACTGTAGATTTAAAAAGTCTAAAAGATTGTTGATGTTATTGTTATTTTCCAGGCCAGAAAATTTGATATCATTCCAACACTAACAGCTATAGGATCTGGTGTTGGCATCTTTGGAGTGGTGAGTCTTTCAATACTACACGTCCTGTCTGATACTACACATCCTGTCTGATAATACACCTCCTGTCTGATAATAAACATACTATCTGATACTACGCATACTATCTGATACTAAACATACTATCTGATACTACACATCATCTGATACTACACATCCCATCTGATACTACACATCCCATCTGATACTACACATCCTATCTAATACTACACATCCTATCTGATACTACACATCCTGTCTGATACTACACATTCCCTCTGATAATACACATCCCATCTGATACTACACATCCCATCTGACACTACACATCCTGTCTAATACTACACATCCCATCTGATACTACACATCCCATCTGATACTACACATCCCATCTAATACTACACATCCCATCTGGTACTACACATCCCATCTGGTACTACACATCCCATCTAATACTACATATCCCGTCTAATACTACACATCTCATCTGATACTACTCATCCCAACTGGTACTACACATCCCATCTAATACTACACATCCCATCTAATACTACACATCCAATCTGATACTACACATCCTGTCTAGTACTACACATCCTGTCTAATACTATACGTACTATCTAATATTACACGTACCTTCTAATACTACACATACTATCTAATACTACACATCCCATCTGGTACTACACATCCCATCTGGTACTACACATCCCATCTGGTACTACACATCCCATCTGGTACTACACATCCCATCTAATACTACACATCCCATCTAATACTACACATCCCACCTAATACTACACATCCCATCTAATACTACACATCCCATCTGATACTACACATCCCAACTGGTACTACACATCCCATCTAATACTACACATCCTGTCTAATACTACACATCTCATCTGATACTACTCATCCCAACTGGTACTACACATCCCATCTGATACTACACATCCCATCTGATACTACACATCCCATCTGGTACTACACATCCCATCTAATACTACACATCCCGTCTAATACTACACATCTCATCTGATACTACTCATCCCAACTGGTACTACACATCCCATCTAATACTACACATCCCGTCTGATACTACTCATCCCATCTGATACTACACATCCTGTCTAGTACTACACATCCTGTCTAATACTATACGTACTATCTAATATTACACGTACCTTCTAATACTACACATACTATCTAATACTACACATCCCATCTGGTACTACACATCCCATCTAATACTACACATCCCATCTAATACTACACATCCCACCTAATACTACACATCCCATCTGATACTACACATCCCAACTGGTACTACACATCCCATCTAATACTACACATCCTGTCTAATACTACACATCTCATCTGATACTACTCATCCCAACTGGTACTACACATCCCATCTAATACTACACATCCCATCTAATACTACACATCCCATCTGATACTACTCATCCCAACTGGTACTACACATCCCATCTAATACTACACATCCCGTCTGATACTACTCATCCCGTCTGATACTACACATCCTGTCTAGTACTACACATCCTGTCTAATACTATACGTACTATCTAATATTACACGTACCTTCTAATACTACACATACTATCTAATACTACACATCCCATCTGGTACTACACATCCCATCTGGTACTACACATCCCATCTAATACTACACATCCCATCTAATACTACACATCCCATCTAATACTACACATCCCATCTAATACTACACATCCCATCTGATACTACACATCCCATCTGGTACTACACATCCCATCTGGTACTACACATCCCATCTGGTACTACACATCCCGTCTAATACTACACATCCCATCTGATACTACACATCCCATCTAATACTACACATCCCATCTAATACTACACATCCCATCTGATACTACACATCCCATCTGATACTACACATCCCAACTGGTACTACACATCCCATCTAATACTACACATCCCATCTAATACTACACATCCCATCTAATACTACACATCCCATCTGATACTACACATCCCCTCTGGTACTACACATCCCGTCTAATACTACACATCCCATCTGGTACTACACATCCCGTCTAATACTACACATCCCATCTAATACTACACATCCCATCTGGTACTACACATCCCATCTAATACTACACATCCCATCTAATACTACACATCCCACCTAATACTACACATCCCATCTGATACTACACATCCCAACTGGTACTACACATCCCATCTAATACTACACATCCTGTCTAATACTACACATCTCATCTGATACTACTCATCCCAACTGGTACTACACATCCCATCTAATACTACACATCCCATCTAATACTACACATCCCATCTGATACTACACATCCCATCTGGTACTACACATCCCATCTAATACTACACATCCCGTCTAATACTACACATCTCATCTGATACTACTCATCCCAACTGGTACTACACATCCCATCTAATACTACACATCCCGTCTAATACTACACATCCCGTCTGATACTACTCATCCCATCTGATACTACACATCCTGTCTAGTACTACACATCCTGTCTAATACTATACGTACTATCTAATATTACACGTACCTTCTAATACTACACATACTATCTAATACTACACATCCCATCTGGTACTACACATCCCATCTGGTACTACACATCCCATCTAATACTACACATCCCATCTAATACTACACATCCCATCTAATACTACACATCCCATCTAATACTACACATCCCATCTGATACTACACATCCCATCTGGTACTACACATCCCATCTGGTACTACACATCCCGTCTAATACTACACATCCCATCTGATACTACACATCCCATCTAATACTACACATCCCATCTAATACTACACATCCCATCTGATACTACACATCCCATCTGATACTACACATCCCAACTGGTACTACACATCCCATCTAATACTACACATCCCATCTAATACTACACATCCCATCTAATACTACACATCCCATCTAATACTACACATCCCATCTGATACTACACATCCCCTCTGGTACTACACATCCTGTCTAATACTAAACATCCCATCTGGTACTACACATCCCGTCTAATACTACACATCCCATCTAATACTACACATCCCATCTGGTACTACACATCCCATCTAATACTACACATCCCATCTAATACTACACATCCCATCTGATACTACACATCCCATCTGATACTACTCATCCCATCTGATACTACTCATCCCATCTGATACTACACATCCCGTCTAATACTACTCATCCCATCTGGTACTACACATCCCATCTAATACTACACATCCCGTCTAATACTACACATCCCATCTGATACTACACATCCCATCTGATACTACACATCCCATCTGATACTACTCATCCCATCTGATACTACACATCCCGTCTAATACTACTCATCCCATCTGGTACTACACATCCCATCTAATACTACTCATCCCATCTGATACTACACATCCCGTCTGATACTACACATCCCGTCTGATACTACACATCCTATCTAATACTACACATCCCATCTGATACTACTCATCCCATCTGATACTACTCATCCCATCTGATACTACACATCCCATCTGATACTACACATCCCATCTGATACTACTCATCCCATCTGATACTACACATCCCATCTGATACTACACATCCCGTCTGATACTACACATCCTGTCTAGTACTACACATCCTGTCTAATACTATACGTACTATCTAATATTACACATACTATCTAATACTACACATCCTGTCTGATAATATATATCCTATCTGATACTACACATCCTGTCTGATAATATATATCCTATCTGATACTACACATCCTGTCTGATAATATATATCCTATCTGATACTACACATCCTGTCTGATAATATATATCCTATCTGATACTACACATCCTGTCTGATAATATATATCCTATCTGATACTACACATCCCATCTAATACTACACATCCTGTCTGATAATACACATCCCATCTGATACTACTCATCCCATCTAATATTACACATCCTATCTGATAATATATATCCTATCTGATACTGCAAAACATACAGAATCTCCAGTAGCCTACTGTATATCTCTTAAACAGCTTGTATAGAAATAGACTAAACAAATATGTTTATCTATTAAACAATGTGATGGAGTTAGTTGTGATCACAGAATTACATTTATATCATATTTCTATGGCTCTAATTCTGCTCTAATTGTGCTGTTTCCAAAGGCAACTGTAGTATGTGATCTGATTCTCCTGCATCTACTACCCAAGAGGGAATTCTACAACAACATGAAATTCAAGGTCACTGAAAAAATGGAGAAGGTGAGTTTACATCTAACTGTTATGTAACATCCAGTTTAAACACCAGGTGGCAGCAAAGAGGCATTTAAAAAAAATAAAATAGTTGTGAAGATAACTGGGAAGACAGATCCTCAACAGTACACACGATTATTTACCCAACAGTTCATGTGTTGTCTCTCTAAGAAATACATAATAATAATAATTTGCTCCTCCTTTGGGGAAGGCTACTGGGTCCCACTTTATTTTTAATACGCATCAGTTTTTATACGCATCACTGCATCCTGCATTAAAAGGTTGGCTGGTCCTCATTTAAGCCACGTAGATTTGTATTTATTTTATATATAACCTTTATTTAACTAGGCAAGTCAGTTAAGAACAAATTCTTATTTTACAATGAATACCAAAAGGCCTCCTGTGGGGATGGGGGCTGGGATTAAAAATAAAATGTTTTATAAAATATAAATATAGGACAAAAACACATCACAACAAGAGAGACAACACAACACCTCATAAAGAGAGAACTAAGACCACAACATAGCAAGGCAGCAACACATGACAACACAGCATGGTAGCAACACAACATGACAACAACATGGTAGCAGCACAAAACATGGTTCAAACATTACTAGTGATGGCTGTTTAACATGAAGCTAGGGTTAGGATGGTGGTTGAGGCTAGGGTTGAATCAGGATATGAATATAGACATGGGATGCTAGGGTTAGGATGGTGGTTGAGGCTAGGGTTGAATCAGGATATGAATATGGACATGGATGCTAGGGTTAGGGTTGTAGCTGAGGCTAGGGTTGAATCAGGATGAGGACATGAAGATGGAGTTCTGGGTTAGGGTTGAGGGTTAGGAATGAGCTGGGATATGGGACATGACTCTGGGGTTGAAGTTAGGGGTTAGTTAGTAGGACAATTTAACATCTATCTATTGGAGACTATCCAAATAACATGTTATCCAAAGCAGTGTTTATTTTCATCCCAGTCTTTAGTGAGAGCACGCCATTGGGCAAATTCAAACTCCAACTGACACTCTGTTGTCAAAGTGTAAAGAAGATATCCCTTCAGATCACTTGAACAAGAGATGTAAAATCTCAATGTGTTTCGTCTGGTTAAATAAAGGATGAAACAATAGTTTGGAATATTATTTCCCTTCATCTTTATTTAATACACTCAAACCTTACAAAGTAAATATGTTTAAAATACATTAGTTGAGAGAGTAATACTGGTTTCAAACAAGTGAAACAGAAGATGGTCAGATACAAAATGGATCGATATAAATCAGAGTCTGTCTTTCAGGAACCTTTAGATGAGTTCAAGTCTGAAAAAGAAGTATCCAAGGTAAGCGCATAGTGTGTGTTTGTGTCATACACCAGTTATCACCTTTAAACTGTTATTGTTTGTGGTTACCGTGGGTGACAGGCCAACACATTGTGGTGTAGCATGTCATTGATGTCTTCTTGGCCACACAGAAGCATTCAGAAGAGGTTCTAGTGCATCACGAGGCACCGCTGTCAGAGACTTAGCCCTACAGCAGCTGCCGGGATCAGATCAGTCTTAAGGTTTGTGTTGACAGGTGTGGGTCCTCTGGTTTGTGTTGGAATACTTACAAAAAAACATCCTCTTTCCCTCCCTTCCTGAACTACAGTCTGATCTGACATGACTTGATCAGTGGACAGCTATCAGACTGTGTTCAGCCCAATAGAAGGGACGAAGGAAGGATGAATGTATTCAAACATGGCCCAGAAGAAACACATTGGTGAACCACACAAGCATGTTTAACTATTGGTGGGGGATCGATAAAGAGGAGTTCAATACATTTTGCATCTGACAGTTATTTCTTGATGTGCACACTGTAATCTACCCCCCCGTCGTAGGCCTATTGAAACACACAGGCGATAATGCGTGTTTTTTAAGGAGTCCCATTTGAACATGGGCCGGGTTTGTGTTCCTCTCCTACAGGAGTGATTCTGCAGAGGGGTCCTGACTCCTGGGCTCCAGTCTGCAGTAACAGGTGTCTGCGACTCCAACACACTGACTCCAATCTGCACTGAGAAATGTACATTCTTAAACGATTAAACAAGTGTGATGGTTTTCTGCCTGTGTCCACTTTCTTGCTCTATTATTCAACTGATATTTATTGCCTTCAAATCATGTCAACAGACCTGAAACCATGCTCTCAGTTTAAGAGATTTTTTAAATTTGATTTTACCTTTATTTAACTAGGCAAGTCAGAACAAATTCGTATTTACAATGACAGCCTAGGAACAGTGGGTTAACTGCCTTGTTCAGGGGCAGAACAATAGATTTTTACCTTGTCAGCTCAGGGATTCAATCTAGCAAGCTTTCGGTTACTGGCCCAACGCTCTAACCACTAGGCTACCTGCCGATAGATAATTACGGAACATTCTTTCAGACAGCCACCCTCCTTTGTTTGTCTAATAATAATCATCAGGGGGACAGGGAGGACAGGCCCCCCCCACATTCTGAAATTGCATTTATGTCCCCCCCAGTTTTATCATTGGAATGTGATACAAAACATGGCGTCGATGTGCTTTAGGACCATGCGGACGCCTCCGAGCGGTCGGGTAGGCTGTTTGCTGTCGGGTAGGCTGTTTGCTGTCGGGTAGGCTGTTTGCTGTCGGGTAGCCTGTTTGCTATCGGGTAGCCTGTTTGCTGTCGGGTAGCCTGTTTGCTGTCGGGTAGCCTGTTTGCTGTCGGGTAGCCTGTTTGCTGTCGGGTAGGCTGTTTGCTGTCGGGTAGCCTGTTTGCTATCGGGTAGCCTGTTTGCTGTCGGGTAGCCTGTTTGCTGTCGGGTAGCCTGTTTGCTAACGGGTAGGCTGTTTGCTGTCGGGTAGGCTGTTTGCTGTCGGGTAGGCTGTTTGCTGTCGGGTAGGCTGTTTGCTGTCGGGTAGGCTGTTTGCTGTCGGGTAGCCTGTTTGCTGTCGGGTAGGCTGTTTGCTGTCGGGTAGGCTGTTTGCTGTCGGGTAGGCTGTTTGCTGTCGGGTAGGCTGTTTGCTGTCGGGTAGGCTGTTTGCTGTCGGGTAGGCTGTTTGCTGTCGGGTAGGCTGTTTGCTGTCGGGTAGCCTGTTTGCTGTCGGGTAGGCTGTTTGCTGTCGGGTAGCCTGTTTGCTGTCGGGTAGCCTGTTTGCTGTCGGGTAGCCTGTTTGCTGTCGGGTAGCCTGTTTGCTGTCGGGTAGCCTGTTTGCTGTCGGGTAGCCTGTTTGCTGTCGGGTAGCCTGTTTGCTGTCGGGTAGCCTGTTTGCTGTCAGGTAGCCTGTTTGCTGTCGGGTAGCCTGTTTGCTGTCGGGTAGCCTGTTTGCTGTCGGGTAGCCTGTTTGCTGTCGGGTAGCCTGTTTGCTGTCGGGTAGCCTGTTTGCTGTCGGGTAGCCTGTTTGCTGTCGGGTAGCCTGTTTGCTGTCGGGTAGCCTGTTTGCTGTCGTGCAGGCTGTTTGCTGTCGGGTAGCCTGTTTGCTGTCGTACAGGCTGTTTGCTGTCGGGTAGCCTGTTTGCTGTCGGGTAGCCTGTTTGCTGTCGGGTAGCCTGTTTGCTGTCGTGCAGGCTGTTTGCTAAAACCAAACCAACTGTTGAAGCGCTGCTCTCTCAATGTGTCATAATTAGTACTATGTGTTAGTTTAGGGTTCGTTCATTAACTCAGAGTCATGCGTTTTATAACACATTTGTTACCTTAAAGCCGTGGTTCACTCAGAAACATTGTGACACATTCTCTATTTTCTATGGGGACACATTTCTACACATTTTGTCATGGGGTGCAGGGAAAATGTTGCCGTTTTTAAAGGTAATTTTCTTGGAATTGTATACATTTGGCCATGTCTAATGTGTATTCCTGTGATATTTGAGTGACTCAAACATTACTACAAAATCTATGGGCTTAAATGGGCTAGTTGATCTGGACCGTTTCTGACAGGTAATAAATAGCTCTCTAAGGTCTGTAATGACTGACATGGGCTAGTTGATCTGCACCGTTTCTGACAGGTAATAAATAGCTCTCTAGGGTCTGTAATGACTGACATGGGCTAGTTGATCTGGACCGTTTCTGACAGGTAATAAATAGCTCTCTAAGGTCTGTAATGACTGACATGGGCTAGTTGATCTGGACCGTTTCTGACAGGTAATAAATAGCTCTCTAAGGTCTGTAATGACTGACATCACAAGAGGAACTGATGATGCACCTACCCAATATAGAAGTTGCACCTTGTGCATTCTACTATAACAACTTTCAAGAGGAAGTTGAACGCCGGACGGAGTTGAAAGCCGGCGTCCAACCTCTTCCATCAGCACAGCACACACCAGGTTGTATTCCACTTTGAAATACTGTAATAATTACATACTTTTGATATTTAAATCTTTCTCATTGACAATTTTGCGATTGATACGCAAATTCAATAAATCTTTCAGAGTTGAAGGTTGTACTCTTGCAAATACTTTGACAGATTACTTACAAAAAAAGACATTATTAAATTATTCTGATATTTTTAATTATTTGATTATGTCTTAGTGTACAAAAAGCATGCAAAAAAAATAGCATATTTATATATTGGTACATATTTACATGGTAACAGTTGCATTCAGTACAGGTTTGCCATGCTTTTTCCCATTTATACCTGGTTCTAACATGCATCCTTATCTTGTCCTGTTTACACTTGTAAGATCTGATCCCAATCAGATCACAATGCATATTTACTACAACCGTCTAAAAATGTGGGCACAATCAAAATGTGGACAACATCAGGACAACTGGCACGTTAGCACCGGGTATGAAAGAGGCTTCAGGAATATGCAGAACAGTACAGACATCGAATAAACCCATTGAACAAAAGACACCTTCAACACAGAGACCAGGACAATCACATATGATAAATGACACCTTCACAACAGAGGCCAGGACAATCACATATGATAAATGACACCTTCAACACAGAGACCAGGACAATCACATATGATACATGACACCTTCACAACAAGGCCAGGACAATCACATATGATAAATGACACCTTCAACACAGAGACCAGGACAATCACATATGATAAATGACACCTTCAACACAGAGACCAGGACAATCACATATGATAAATGACACCTTCAACACAGAGACCAGGACAATCACATATGATAAATGACACCTTCAACACAGAGACCAGGACAATCACATATGATAAATGACACCTTCAACACAGAGACCAGGACAATCACATATGATAAATGACACCTTCAACACAGAGACCAGGACAATCACATATGATAAATGACACCTTCAACACAAAGACCAGGACAATCACATATGATAAATGACACCTTCAACACAGAGACCAGGACAATCACATATGATAAATGACACCTTCAACACAGAGACCAGGACAATCACATATGATAAATGACACCAACACAGAGACCAGGACAATCACATATGATAAATGACACCTTCAACACAGAGGCCAGGACAATCACATATGATAAATGACAGCGATGCAAAAAACTGTCCTCATCTTAACACTATGTAGACTCACAGCCCTCGATTAGATTCACTTCATCTCAACTCATGTTAACAGGTGTAGCTGGAGTGACAGGCAGCAGTATAGAGGTGTGACTGTGTCATAATGACATGGGCATGTTAACAGGTGTAGCTGGAGTGACAGGCAGCAGTATAGAGGTGTGAATGTGTCATAATGACATGGGCATGTTAACAGGTGTAGCTGGAGTGACAGGCAGCAGTATAGAGGTGTGACTGTGTCATAATGACATGGGCATGTTAACAGGTGTAGCTGGAGTGACAGGCAGCAGTATAGAGGTGTGACTGTGTCATAATGACATGGGCATGTTAACAGGTGTAGCTGGAGTGACAGACAGCAGTATAGAGGTGTGACTGTGTCATAATGACATGGGCATGTTAACAGGTGTAGCTGGAGTGACAGGCAGCAGTATAGAGGTGTGACTGTGTCATAATGACATGGGCATGTTAACAGGTGTAGCTGGAGTGACAGGCAGCAGTATAGAGGTGTGACTGTGTCATAATGACATGGGCATGTTAACAGGTGTAGCTGGAGTGACAGACAGCAGTATAGAGGTGTGACTGTGTCATAATGACATGGGCATGTTAACAGGTGTAGCTGGAGTGACAGGCAGCAGTATAGAGGTGTGACTGTGTCATAATGACATGGGCATGTTAACATGTGTAGCTGGAGTGACAGGCAGCAGTATAGAGGTGTGACTGTGTCATAATGACATGGGCATGTTAACAGGTGTAGCTGGAGTGACAGACAGCAGTATAGAGGTGTGACTGTGTCATAATGACATGGGCATGTTAACAGGTGTAGCTGGAGTGACAGGCAGCAGTATAGAGGTGTGACTGTGTCATAATGACATGGGCATGTTAACAGGTGTAGCTGGAGTGACAGACAGCAGTATAGAGGTGTGACTGTGTCATAATGACATGGGCATGTTAACAGGTGTAGCTGGAGTGACAGGCAGCAGTATAGAGGTGTGACTGTGTCATAATGACATGGGCATGTTAACAGGTGTAGCTGGAGTGACAGGCAGCAGTATAGAGGTGTGACTGTGTCATAATGACATGGGCATGTTAACAGGTGTAGCTGGAGTGACAGGCAGCAGTATAGAGGTGTGACTGTGTCATAATGACATGGGCATGTTAACAGGTGTAGCTGGAGTGACAGGCAGCAGTATAGAGGTGTGACTGTGTCATAATGACATGGGCATGTTAACAGGTGTAGCTGGAGTGACAGGCAGCAGTATAGAGGGCCGGCTAAAGGGGAAACGTGCACAACGTTCATATTAATTAGCATATAGACCGTGTTAATATCACCAAGCTCAACTCCCAAGACAATGTACATGATCGACAGAAGGAAAGAGCACCTGAGTGCATTTAGAATCAGGACACAACACTAAAGAGGGCAAGAATATTGAATATAGTACACACATATAGTGCACACATACAGTACATACATACCTGTACATACATACATACCTGTACACACATACAGTACATACATACAGTACATACATACAGTACAGTACATACATACAGTACAGTACATACATACATACAGTACATACATACCTGTACATACATACCTGTACATACATACATACCTGTACATACATACATACCTGTACATACATACATACCTGTACATACATACATACCTGTACATACATACATACCTGTACATACATACAGTACATACAGTACAGTACAGTACATACAGTACATACAGTACATACATACCTGTACATACATACAGTACAGTACATACAGTACATACATACCTGTACATACAGTACAGTGTGCATCATCGTTCTTTTAGATGAAATGTCAGATAGTGATTTCTCATCCTGGTGGCAGACAGTTAACTCACAGCCAGGTGCTGTCTTTGTTCTGATCCCAACAGCCCGTCAGTTACAACCCACAGACTGACAGTTAACCCACAGACTGTTAGTTAACCCACAGACTGTTAGTTAACCCAAAGACTGACAGTTAACCCACAGACTGACAGTTAACCCACAGACTGACAGTTAACCCACAGACTGACAGTTAACCCACAGACTGACAGTTAACCCACAGACTGACAGTTAACCCACAGACTGACAGTTAACCCACAGACTGACAGTTAACCCACAGCCTGACAGTTAACCCACAGACTGTTAGTTAACCTAGAGACTGACAGTTAACCCACAGACTGTTTGTTAACCCACAGACTGACAGTTAACCTAGACTGACAGTTAACCCACAGACTGTTTGTTAACCCATAGACTGACAGTTAACCCACAGACTGTTAGTTAACCCACAGACTGACAGTTAACCCACAGACTGACAGTTAACCCACAGACTGACAGTTAACCCACAGACTGTTAGTTAACCCACAGACTGACAGTTAACCACACAGACTGACAGTTAACCCACAGACTGACAGTTAGTTAACCCACAGACTGACTGTTAGTTAACCCACAGACTGACTGTTAGTTAACCCACAGACTGACTGTTAGTTAACCCACAGACTGACTGTTAGTTAACCCACAGACTGACAGTTAACCACACAGACTGACAGTTAACCACACAGACTGACAGTTAACCCAAAGACTGACAGTTAACCCACAGACTGACTGTTAGTTAACCCACAGACTGACAGTTAACCACACAGACTGACAGTTAACCCAAAGACTGACAGTTAACCCACAGACTGACAGTTAACCCACAGACTGACAGTTAACCCACAGACTGACAGTTAACCCACAGACTGTTAGTTAACCCACAGACTGACAGTTAACCCACAGACTGTTAGTTAACCCACAGACTGACAGTTAACCACACAGACTGACAGTTAACCCAAAGACTGACAGTTAACCCACAGACTGTTAGTTAACCCACAGACTGACAGTTAACCCACAGACTGTTAGTTAACCCACAGACTAACAGTTCACAACACAGACTGACAGTTAACCCAAAGACTGACAGTTAACCCAGACTGACCGTTAACCCACAGACTGACAGTTAGTTAACCCACAGACTGACAGTTAGTTAACCCACAGACTGACAGTTAGTTAACCCACAGACTGACAGTTAGTTAACCCACAGACTGACAGTTAACCCACAGACTGACAGTTAGTTAACCCACAGACTGACTGTTAGTTAACCCACAGACTGACTGTTAGTTAACCCACAGACTGACTGTTAGTTAACCCACAGACTGACTGTTAGTTAACCACACAGACTGACAGTTAACCCAAAGACTGTTAGTTAACCCACAGGCTGACAGTTAACCCACAGACTGTTAGTTAACCCACAGACTGTTAGTTAACCCACAGACTGACAGTTAACCCACAGACTGACAATTAACCCACAGACTGTTAGTTAACCCACAGACTGACAGTTAACCCACAGACTGTTAGTTAACCCACAGACTGACAGTTAACCACACAGACTGACAGTTAACCCAAAGACTGACAGTTAACCCACAGACTGTTAGTTAACCCACAGACTGACAGTTAACCCACAGACTGACAGTTAACCCACAGACTGACAGTTAACCCACAGACTGTTAGTTAACCCACAGACTAACAGTTCACCACACAGACTGACAGTTAACCCAAAGACTGAAAGTTAACCCAGACTGACCGTTAAACCACAGACTGACCGTTAACCCACAGACTGACTGTTAGTTAACCCACAGACTGACTGTTAGTTAACCCACAGACTGACAGTTAACCACACAGACTGACAGATAACCCACAGACTGTTAGTTAACCCACAGACTGACAGTTAACCCACAGACTGACAGTTAAACCACAGACTGTTAGTTAACCCATAGACTGTTAGTTAACCTAGAGACTGACAGTTAACCCATAGACTGTTAGTTAACCTAGAGACTGACAGTTAACCCATAGACTGTTAGTTAAACCACAGACTATTAGTTAACCCACAGACTGTTAGTTAACCTAGAGACTGACAGTTAACCCACAGACTGACTGCCAGTTAACCCACAGACTGACAGGTGACAAAGACAACCCCTTAAAAGCTCCATCGCATAACAACCACTTCCAGCGTAACATGAATGAAACCCACAGACTGACAGTTAACCACACAGACTGACAGTTAACCCAAAGACTGACAGTTAACCCAAAGACTGACAGTTAACCCACAGACTGTTAGTTAACCCACAGACTGATAGTTAACCCACAGACTGACAATTAACCCACAGACTGTTAGTTAACCCACAGACTGACAGTTAACCCACAGACTGTTAGTTAACCCACAGACTGACAGTTAACCACACAGACTGACAGTTAACCCAAAGACTGACAGTTAACCCACAGACTGTTAGTTAACCCACAGACTGACAGTTAACCCACAGACTGACAGTTAACCCACAGACTGACAGTTAACCACACAGACTGACAGTTAACCCAAAGACTGACAGTTAACCCACAGACTGTTAGTTAACCCACAGACTGACAGTTAACCCACAGACTGACAGTTAACCCACAGACTGTTAGTTAACCCACAGACTAACAGTTCACCACACAGACTGACAGTTAACCCAAAGACTGACCGTTAAACCACAGACTGACCGTTAAACCACAGACTGACCGTTAACCCACAGACTGACTGTTAGTTAACCCACAGACTGACAGTTAACCACACAGACTGACAGTTAACCCAAAGACTGACAGTTAACCCAAAGACTGACAGTTAACCCAAAGACTGACAGTTAACCCACAGACTGACAGTTAACCCACAGACTGACAGTTAACCCACAGACTGACAGTTAAACCACAGACTGTTAGTTAACCCATAGACTGTTAGTTAACCTAGAGACTGACAGTTAACCCATAGACTGTTAGTTAACCTAGAGACTGACAGTTAACCCATAGACTGTTAGTTAAACCACAGACTATTAGTTAACCCACAGACTGTTAGTTAACCTAGAGACTGACAGTTAACCCACAGACTGACTGCCAGTTAACCCACAGACTGACAGGTGACAAAGACAACCCCTTAAAAGCTCCATCGCATAACAACCACTTCCAGCGTAACATGAATATAGAGTTCAGCCCACAGGCAGCAGGACGAAAAGTAAGAGTAGAAAAACAAGAAGCCATTACCGAAAACAAAGCAAGCTCTTCAGGTTGATTGAAACCCTTCACTTGGAATAGCATGCTATAGAAATCACAAAGAAACAAGTATAATTAAAGATGGCTGCCGTAAATACGTGAAACTGAAGCAACTGGAGGGCGATGAAGAAAAACCCCAGCGGGATAAAGAGAGGGTGTTAAGATGGCTTGAGTGAAAGAGAAAACACCATGTGACCTGGCCAACAGAGAATGTATAATAAAGCTTTTTCTTCCACTACCATCCCTCTATCCATCCTGTCACTGTAGCACCTAACAGCACTGATACGTCCACCAGGGGGTTAATATACTGTACATCCCTAATGGCACCCTATTCCATATATAGTGCACTACTATAGCACCCTATTCCCTATTTAGTGCCCTACTTTTGACCAGGGCCCTTAGGGACGTAGCCTTGGGCTGGGATTTCATCCGATAGCTGTCGACAATGCAGCATTTAAAGATAATTTATGATTGAGCCGATATCTGTAGTGTGAATACAATCTCTGCAATCGGGGGAACATCACAAGAAGTCCCGCTGTGACCTCTGTGGGAACATGACTTATCCCAGACAACCCGGAGGCTACGGCTGAGTACAGGAACATGACTTATCCCAGACAACCCGGAGGCTACGGCTGAGGACAGGAACATGACTTATCCCAGACAACCCGGAGGCTACGGCTGAGGACAGGAACATGACTTATCCCAGACAACCCGGAGGCTACGGCTGAGGACAGGAACATGACTTATCCCAGACAACCCGGAGGCTACGGCTGAGGACAGGAACATGACTTATCCCAGACAACCCGGAGGCTACGGCTGAGGACAGGAACATGACTTATCCCAGACAACCCGGAGGCTACGGCTGAGGACAGGAACATGACTTATCCCAGACAACCCGGAGGCTACGGCTGAGGACAGGAACATGACTTATCCCAGACAACCCGGAGGCTACGGCTGAGGACAGGAACATGACTTATCCCAGACAACCCGGAGGCTACGGCTGAGGACAGGAACATGACTTATCCCAGACAACCCGGAGGCTACGGCTGAGGACAGGAACATGACTTATCCCAGACAACCCGGAGGCTACGGCTGAGGACAGGAACATGACTTATCCCAGACAACCCGGAGGCTACGGCTGAGGACAGGAACATGACTTATCCCAGACAACCCGGAGGCTACGGCTGAGGACAGGAACATGACTTATCCCAGACAACCCGGAGGCTACGGCTGAGGACAGGAACATGACTTATCCCAGACAACCCGGAGGCTACCGCTGAGGACAGGAACATGACTTATCCCAGACAACCCGGAGGCTACGGCTGAGGACAGGAACATGACTTATCCCAGACAACCCGGAGGCTACGGCTGAGGACAGGAACATGACTTATCCCAGACAACCCGGAGGCTACGGCTGAGGACAGGAACATGACTTATCCCAGACAACCCGGAGACTACGGCTGAGGACAGGAACATGACTTATCCCAGACAACCCGGAGGCTACGGCTGAGGACAGGAACATGACTTATCCCAGACAACCCGGAGGCTACGGCTGAGGACAGGAACATGACTTATCCCAGACAACCCGGAGGCTACTGCTGAGGACAGGAACATGACTTATCCCAGACAACCCGGAGGCTACCGCTGAGGACAGGAACATGACTTATCCCAGACAACCCGGAGGCTACGGCTGAGGACAGGAACATGACTTATCCCAGACAACCCGGAGGCTACGGCTGAGGACAGGAACATGACTTATCCCAGACAACCCGGAGGCTACGGCTGAGGACAGGAACATGACTTATCCCAGACAACCCGGAGGCTACGGCTGAGGACAGGAACATGACTTATCCCAGACAACCCGGAGGCTACGGCTGAGGACAGTAACATAACTTATCCCAGACAACCCGGAGGCTACGGCTGAGGACAGGAACATGACTTATCCCAGACAACCCGGAGGCTACGGCTGAGGACAGGAACATGACTTATCCCAGACAACCCGGAGGCTACGGCTGAGGACAGGAACATGACTTATCCCAGACAACCCGGAGGCTACGGCTGAGGACAGGAACATGACTTATCCCAGACAACCCGGAGGCTACGGCTGAGGACAGGAACAAGTAGAAGAAGTCCCGCTATGACCTCTGCAGTCATCAAACGAGCAAAAGGACAATATAGTAACAAGGTTGGAAATTATACTACACAGGCTCTGACGGACGCCGTATGTTGCAGGGGCTACAGTCCATTACGGTTGACAAAGGCAGACCCAGCCGTGATCTGCCCAGCGATGCCTCTCTACAAGACCAACTCAGTGCATTTTATGAACGCTTCAACAATAACAGCATTGTGCCGGGTGTGAGGGTTGCCACAGACCCTGAGGATTTGGTGATCTCGCTCTCCGAGGCCAACGTGAGTAAGGTCTTTAAATCGGGTCAACCCCCCGCAAGGCCATGGGGCCTGACGGTATTCCAGGGGGCGTTCTCAGAGCATGAGCAGAACAGCTAGCAGGCATATTCACAATCATTTCAACCTCTCCTTGTCCTAGTCTGTAATCCATACATGTAAAACCAAGGAGCTGATCGTGGACTACAGGAAACGGGGGGGGGGGGGGGCACGCCCCATCCACATCGACGGGGCTGCAGTGGAGCGGATCGAGAGCTTCAAGTTCCTCGTTGTCCAAATCACTAAGGAATTAACATGGTCTAGACACGCACACAGTCATGAAGACGGAGCAACAGGGCCTCTTCCCCCTCAGGAGGTTGAAAAGATTTGGCATGGGCCCTCAAATCCTCAAGAATTTATACAGCTGTACCACTGAGGTCATCTTGACTGGCTGCATCACCGCCTGGTATGGCAATAGCACCGCCCTTGATCGCATGGCGCTACAGAGGGTGGTGCAGCTAGCCCAGCACATCACTGGGGCCGAGCCCCCTGCCATCCAGTACCTCTATATCAGGTGGTGTGAAATGAAGGCCCGGAAAATCGTCAAAGACTCCAGCCACCCAACTCATAGACTGTTCTCTCTGCTTCCGCACGGTACCGGTGACACCAACAGGCTCCAGAACAGCTTCTATCCCCAAGACATACGACTGCTAAATAACACCGACTATCTGAGTTGACACTTGGATTTTATTTTTTCACTGTCTCTATGCACACTGACAGGGCCCTGCACACACACACACACACACACACACAGTTATTGATTACTACATTGATTGGTTTTAGAGGTTGCAAGAAAGGCATTTCACTGTACTTGAGCATGTGACGTTACAAACGTGAACCTTTAAAAGCTGCATTAATCCCAGATCTCCTGAAATCATCAGCTGTTCCATACTGCATATCAAGGTTGCATGACTAAAATGATAGGGAACATGTTTTAAAAGGTAAATAAACTGTGTCCATCTTTTCTATGATCGTGTGCACAGACAGAAATGGAGCCCTGGCATTCTATCCAATCAGCGGCAAGATCTGCTTTTATTAGTTAGCTCGACATTTAAAAGGTAATTTCTGATTGAGCCGACATATGCAGCGGTTTAACATGAATGTGGTCACCGCGAACATGGGAACATTGCCTTTAATAAGAAAGGTGCAGAGTCTAAAGGAGGCGATCGGATTGAATCCCGGCCTGAGAGGCTTAATTCAGAAGTGCTATTGACCCGTCATGTATCCGCCGCCATCTCCTATCAGTCCTCAATGGAGTGTTTTGCACAATAGAATTGCATCAAATCTGAAGAGATGTGGGGATTGTGTTGTTGTGAATATAGAGACGCTGTTGTTTGTGGTGTTCCTAGTCACCATATTGTAATGGTCCCTGGCAGAGCTGTGAAAGTGACAACACACTTCCAGAGAGAGAAAAAGAGAGAGAGAGAGAGATACAGAGAGAGAGAGAGAGAGAGAGAGAGATAGAGAGAGAGAGAGAGAGAGAGAGAGAGAGAGAGAGAGAGAGAGAGAGAGATAGAGAGAGAGAGAGAGAGAGAGACAGAGAGATACAGAGAGATACAGAGAGATACAGAGAGAGAGAGAGAGAGAGACACAGACAGACAGACAGACGGAGTGACTAACAGTCTCCTCTCTTCAGCTGTTGGTGCGACTCACAACCAAACAATGAAACACACCATGACAGCTACTAAAGTTCTGAAAGCTGCTCTGCCTCTGATTACGGCACAGCCCGACGGGAGATGATCAATCACACACACACACACACACACACACACACACGGTTTCTGAGTAAGATATAGCAGTGATGGAAGAAGGAGAAAGTGTTCATGGGAGAAGAGTGTAGGATGCATTAGAGGAGACGACGAGAGCAACAGAGATGAAGACAAGATCACAGCCTGTAACATGGCCTGTCGACTGGAGGTCAAACGGAGGTGTGTGTATGTGTCTGTTTATGTGTGTGTATGCATACGTCTGTGTGTGTGTATGCCTACGTCTGTGTGTGTGTGTGTGTGTGTTTGAGTTATGCTAATAATGGTTCCTGGAAGCTGATTTCCTGTTAATTATCAGGGTAAATATTACCAAAGTAGCTGATCTGTGGAACCAATCAAAGCCTCAGCACCCTGTGGGGAGCACCAGGGGTGTGTGTGTGTGTGTGTGTGTGTGTGTGTGTGTGTGTGTGTGTGTGTGTGTGTGTCTGTCTGTCTGTGTCTGTCTGTCTGTGTGCGTGCGTGCGTGCGTGCGTGAATGTGTATGTGTCACAACCAATCAACCAGTTCAACAAGGCTTCTGACGGCACTGTGTGTGGAAGGTTTATGTTGACAGCTTAGCATGTATGGGTGAGCTCGCTAGACAACAACATGATCCCGACCCACACATTTCTGATCTATGTACAACACTGCAGATTTAAACAATTGATTGTGTTAGGTGGTTAAAAGCCCTGTGTTTACATCTCGTTTTAAACTGTGGGAGGGGTCATAATAACAGCTGCATGCGCCAGTCTTTTGGTCAGGCAGACTCTTAGGACACCTATTGTCCATGACTGTGAAGGATGCCTCAAGAGGCTGTTAGGGAACCTATTGTCCATGACTGTGAAGGATGCCTCAAGAGGCTGTTAGGACAGCTATTGTCCATGACTGTGAAGGATGCCTCAAGAGGCTGTTAGGGAACCTATTGTCCATGACTGTGAAGGATGCCTCAATAGAGTCTCTGAACGGTGATGACGTTCATCATGCATTGTGACATCGAAACATAACAAAACAAAACGCAAGTCCTCTTCTTCACAGTGACATCATGGCGACAGACAGACAGACAGTAGAGATTCCAGTAGTCTTGAGTTTACCAGTGAACAACCTATGAAGGCGGTGGTCCAGTGTATTGTCTCCTGTGCTGTCAGAGTTCTCTGTGTTTCTTTGGGTAATTACACACGATGACGGAGTGAGGTGAGATCAGGGAAGGATAAAGGGGAAGGGACACGAATATAAGAGTGGAGTGCATTATTGATTTAAAAGGAGAGAGGCAATGCACAGATGGGGGTTTAAAGGGGAAGGGCATATAGTTCTTAAAGGGGAGGAGGTGGCTCAGAGGCCTGTGTGGAGCTAAGCCGGGCTGTGCTGATTGGAGAAGAGGGTTCATCTTCATCCAGGTCTTCTAGCTCTCCCTCCCTACTGCCCTCGCCACTGCTGCCCTTCCTGAGAGAGAGAGAGAGACAGAGAGAGAGAGAGAGAGAGAGAGAGAGAGAGAGAGAGAGAGAGAGAGAGAGAGAGAGAGAGAGAGAGAGAGAGAGAGAGAGAGAGAGAGAGAGAGAGAGAGAGAGAGAGAGAGAGAGAGAGAGAGAGAGAGAAATTAGTCAAAGTCTACATTCAGTCTCTTATCATACACGTGGAGAGAAACGGGAGCCACCTAATGTCATCACAATGAGGAAGCGAAGAAACACCACAAAAATTACAACATACAGCAATGGTGACAACAACATGTGATGTGTAACTTAGGGAGATGAGAGTTGGAGACCATTGAGTGACAGTTGGGGGAAAAACATTTGCCCAATGAAGGAACCCCAATGGGTGAGGGGTGGTTCCGAGTTTTGACAGACAACGTCGCCGGACCAGTGACCACACAAATTTACCTTAGAGAGGGGTGGAGTTTTAAAGAGTGGCGGAACGGCCACACATCCCTGCAGCAGATAGAGCGGGGGGAGAAAATGGACAAAGGGTCAGAGGTCGGAGACTGAGGTCAGGAGGTCAGAGGGTGATGGAGCAGCCATTGAGCCTCACTCCACTCATCCCAGAGTCAGTTGGCCCTGGACACTGGTCAGGTCAGCTTCATTGTTTTTCCCTAACGGTTAGGCATTGTGAAGGGCAAGCTGCTGATCCTAGATCTGTGCCTGAAAGAGTCCATTTGTTATCAGTGTCAGTCAATAAATCAGTTACATGTAGTTTATAAAGACCTTTTTACATCAGCAGTCGTCACAAAGTGCTTTAAAAATACCCAGAAACCCCCAAAATATATTTAACCTTTATTTAACTAGGCAAGTCAGTTGAGAACAAATTCTTATTTACAATGACGGCCTACCCCATCCAAACCCGGACGACGCTGGGCCAATTGCCCTATGGGATTCCCAATCACGGTCAATGTGATGCAGCCTGGATTCGAGCCCGGTGCTGCAGTAGCGCCTCTTGCACTGAGATGTGTCTTAGACCAGTGCACCACTCGGGAGCCCCCCCAAAGAGCACGCAATGCAGAGGCAGATGCACAGTGGCTGGGAAAAACTCCCTAGAAGGCAGGAAGCTAGGAAGATGTAGATGTCCTAACCAACTTGCCAAAACTATAGTTTGTTTTAAAAATACATTTGTGGAGTGGTTGAAAAACGAGTTTTAATGACTCCAAACTAAGTGTATGTAAACTTCCAACTTCAACTGTATATTTAATTCAAACGTTTCACCTTAAATACCCATCGTCTCACGTCAGACGTCCGTCTACACTGATCTGTCTGAAAATTTGCAAACACTCATGGGATAGCTAAAAAGAAGTTTGGCTACAATATGCTCTCCTAACATTCGAAAATGTTACCAAGGTGACATCGTCCCCTGAACCCCCTTTCATCCTCAAAAGAGTTAATCTGACCAAAAAAAACGATAAACCGAGAGTTAATATTGACGTTTTCATGAGCAAGTCTTCTTCTGTTATAATCTCCACCCGGCACAGCCAGAAGAGGACTGGCCACCCCTCATAGCCTGGTTCCTCTCTAGGTTTCTTCCTAGGTTTTGGCCTTTCTAGGGAGTTTTTCCTAGCCACCGTGCTTCTACACCTGCATTGCTTGCTGTTTGGGGTTTTAGGCTGGGTTTCTGTACAGCACTTCGAGATATTAGCTGATGTACGAAGGGCTATATAAAATAAACTTGATTTGATTTGATTCACTACCTAATTCCAAATCTAGCTAAGGTGTTTTGTGGTGATAGAATCAGTAGTTATAGAAATATAACATATACACATATAATCTAGCTAACGAGGTTAACTAGCTAGTGTCTTCCTGCTGGCTGAACCCGTCTCAAATCAGTCCACAGGAAGCGACAGGTAGCGATGCTACCAACACCAGTTCACACACTCAATGCTGAATACTCCCTCTAGCTAGCTAGCTAGTGTAGTGAAGTTCTAGCTAATACACAAATGAGTTGTCATGACATCTGTTCTGCCGTGATTAGTGCACCCGAAGTTCTACAGCAAAGCCGCTCTGTGATGTCATCGCTTTGGTCAAATGTTACAAAGTAGCCAAATCAAATTATATTCATCACATGCGCCGGATAGAACTGGTGTAGACATCACAGTGAAATGCGTTCTTACAAACCTTGCCCAACGATGCAGAGTAAAAAATAAATCCCCAACATAGTAACTAACAGCTGTACAGTACATGAAGGCAGGGTCATGTGACTAGACATCAGGATAGATAATAATAAGGTATTTGAGGTAGATATGTACATGAAGGCAGGGTAAAGTGACTAGACATCAGGACAGATAATAATAAGGTATTTGAGGTAGATATGTACATGAAGGCAGGGTAAAGTGACTAGACATCAGGATAGATAATAATACGGTATTTGAGGTAGATATGTACATGAAGGCAGGGTAAAGTGACTAGACATCAGGATAGATAATAATAAGGTATTTGAGGTAGATATGTACATGAAGGCAGGGTAAAGTGACTAGACATCAGGATAGATAATAATAAGGTATTTGAGGTAGATATGTACATGAAGGCAGGGTAAAGTGACTAGACATCAGGATAGATAATAATAAGGTATTTGAGGTAGATATGTACATGAAGGCAGGGTAAAGTGACTAAGCATCAGGATAGATAATAATAAGGTATTTGAGGTAGATATGTACATGAAGGTAGGGTAAAGTGACCAGGCATCAGGATAGATAATAATAAGGTATTTGAGGTAGATATGTACATGAAGGTAGGGTAAAGTGACTAGACATCAGGATAGATAATAATAAGGTATTGGAGGTAGATATGTACATGAAGGCAGGGTAAAGTGACTAGACATCAGGATAGATAATAATAAGGTATTTGAGGTAGATATGTACATGAAGGCAGGGTAAAGTGACTAGACATCAGGATAGATAATAATACGGTATTTGAGGTAGATATGTACATGAAGGCAGGGTAAAGTGACTAGACATCAGGACAGATAATAATAAGGTATTTGAGGTAGATATGTACATGAAGGTAGGGTAAAGTGACCAGGCATCAGGATAGATAATAATAAGGTATTTGAGGTAGATATGTACATGAAGGCAGGGTAAAGTGACCAGGCATCAGGATAGATAATAATAAGGTATTTGAGGTAGATATGTACATGAAGGCAGGGTAAAGTGACTAGACATCAGGACAGATAATAATAAGGTATTTGAGGTAGATATGTACATGAAGGCAGGGTAAAGTGACTAGACATCAGGACAGATAATAATAAGGTATTTGAGGTAGATATGTACATGAAGGCAGGGTAAAGTGACTTGGCATCAGGATAGATAATAATAAGGTATTTGAGGTAGATATGTACATGAAGGCAGGGTAAAGTGACTAGACATCAGGACAGATAATAATAAGGTATTTGAGGTAGATATGTACATGAAGGCAGGGTAAAGTGACTAGACATCAGGATAGATAATAATAAGGTATTTGAGGTAGATATGTACATGAAGGCAGGGTAAAATGACTAGTCATCAGGATAGATAATAATAAGGTATTAGAGGTAGATATGTACATGAAGGCAGGGTAAAGTGACTAGGCATCAGGATAGATAATAATAAGGTATTTGAGGTAGATATGTACATGAAGGCAGGGTAAAGTGACTAGACATCAGGATAGATAATAATAAGGTATTTGAGGTAGATATGTACATGAAGGCAGGGTAAAGTGACTAGGCATCAGGATAGATACTAATAAGGTATTTGAGGTAGATATGTACATGAAGGCAGGGTAAAGTGACTAGACATCAGGACAGATAATAATAAGGTATTTGAGGTAGATATGTACATGAAGGCAGGGTAAAGTGACTAGACATCAGGACAGATAATAATAAGGTATTTGAGGTAGATATGTACATGAAGGCAGGGTAAAGTGACTAGACATCAGGATAGATAATAATAAGGTATTTGAGGTAGATATGTACATGAATGCAGGGTAAAGTGACTAGACATCAGGATAGATAATAATAAGGTATTTGAGGTAGACATGTACATGAAGGCAGGGTAAAGTGACTAGGCATCAGGATAGATAATAATAAGGTATTTGAGGTAGATATGTACATGAAGGCAGGGTAAAGTGACCAGGCATCAGGACAGATAATAATAAGGTATTTGAGGTAGATATGTACATGAAGGCAGGGTAAAGTGACTAGGCATCAGGATAGATAATAATAAGAGTAAAATAAAGACCATAGCGAGGCACAGTGCCAGCTGTCAGAGTCAGATACATGCTGATTTCTGAGAACAGTCCCATAACTTTGGTGCCGTACAACTTCATCAACGACCTGGCAAACTAGCTAGCTACCGTATGGCCATTCAAACAAGCATGCGATAGGCTGCTAGCTGGAGCAGGTTTAACATAGTAGCCAGAGTGTCATAGCTACTGAGAGGGGAGCAATTTTCACAACTAGTGTTAGGCGGATCAGCCTTTTTAGAGATGAGTTCCACGTCCTACAAGACAGACCTGTCGAGGCACGAGTGTCGTGTAGGAGTGACGCCATCCGACGTGAGGCAATGCTTAATATGGACTGTCCAGAGATATTTTACCCATGATCTTGATGAGAATAGCCATGATCTTGATAATTGTATTTTAAAGACAGTTATATTTAATGGATTAAATAAACTGGAAAGGAATACAATATTATGAGTAGGCTATACCATTGTTTGGTTCTGAGTTTATGAAATATAATTATTCATGTCACTGAGGAAGAGAGGGTAATGTATAACGTTTACATCATGTCAGGATATGTTATTGTTAGCCATCAGGGATCCTATGGGAGGGATCCTCTGGGAGGAGAAGACACACAGTCTGCTACCAGTCACCATAACAGCCTTGAGTTGGGGAGGAGTGAGCACTTTGGGGCAGAGGTCATGTCAGATGAAGTGAGGAAGAACAGATATCGCTAAGGTTCTGTCTAGCAACAGAGATGCATTGGCTGTTCAGATGTGTAGGAGGAGACTCAGCATAGTGAAATAACAGTGCTTGAGTGAATATGTGGTCGTCTGATGCAACTGTATTGACCCAATGGACGAATAAACTTGGTTTAAGCTTCCATAGTGTCTGTCGGGTTGTTACTCTGATAATTAGAACCTAACACCATCAACATGTATTTTCTGTTCATACGTGTCGGGTACATTTCCACAGTAGATCTGATGTGGTAAATGAGGAAATACTTTATTGTTAATTGTCAAATAGATAAATCACCCCTTAGTCTGTTCATAAAGTAGGACTAAATCACCCCTTAGTCTGCTCATAAAGTAGGACTAAATCACCCCTTAGTCTGCTCATAAAGTAGGACTAAATCACCCCTTAGTCTGTTCATAAAGTAGGACTAAATCACCCCTTAGTCTGTTCATAAAGTAGGACTAAATCACCCCTTAGTCTGCTCATAAAGTAGGACTAAATCACCCCTTAGTCTGTTCATAAAGTAGGACTAAATCACCCCTTAGTCTGCTCATAAAGCAGGACTAAATCACCCCTTAGTCTGCTCATAAAGTAGGACTAAATCACCCCTTAGTCTGCTCATAAAGTAGGACTAAATCACCCCTTAGTCTGCTCATAAAGTAGTACTAAATCACCCCTTAGTCTGTTCATAAAGTAGGACTAAATCACCCCTTAGTCTGTTCATAAAGTAGGACTAAATCACCCCTTAGTCTGTTCATAAAGTAGAACTAAATCACCCCTTAGTCTGCTCATAAAGTAGGACTAAATCACCCCTTAGTCTGTTCATAAAGTAGAACTAAATCACCCCTTAGTCTGTTCATAAAGTAGGACTAAATCACCCCTTAGTCTGTTCATAAAGTAGAACTAAATCACCCCTTAGTCTGTTCATAAAGTAGAACTAAATCACCCCTTAGTCTGCTCATAAAGTAGAACTAAATCACCCCTTAGTCTGCTCATAAAGTAAAACTAAATCACCCCTTAGTCTGTTCATAAAGTAGAACTAAATCACCCCTTAGTCTGCTCATAAAGTAGAACTAAATCACCCCTTAGTCTGCTCATAAAGTAGAACTAAATCACCCCTTAGTCTGCTCATAAAGTAGGACTAAATCACCCCTTAGTCTGCTCATAAAGTAGTACTAAATCACCCCTTAGTCTGCTCATAAAGTAGGACTAAATCACCCCTTAGTCTGTTCATAAAGTAGGACTAAATCACCCCTTAGTCTGTTCATAAAGTAGGTCTAAATCACCATTAGTCTGCTCATAAAGTAGAACTAAATCACCCCTTAGTCTGCTCATAAAGTAGGACTAAATCACCCCTTAGTTTGCTCATAAAGTAGGACTAAATCACCCCTTAGTCTGTTCATAAAGTAGAACAAAATCACCCCTTAGTCTGCTCATAAAATAGGACTAAATCACCCCTTAGTCTGTTCATAAAGTAGGACTAAATCACCCTTAGTCTGTTCATAAAGTAGGACTAAATCACCCCTTAGTCTGCTCATAAAGTAGGACAAAATCACCCCTTAGTCTGTTCTTAAAGTATAACTAAATCACCCCTTAGTCTCTTCTTAAAGTAGAACTAAATCACCCCTTAGTCTGTTCATAAAGTAGGACTAAATCACCCTTAGTCTGTTCATAAAGTAGGACTAAATCACCCCTTAGTATCTTCTTAAAGTAGAACTAAATCACCCCTTAGTCTGTTCATAAAGTAAAACTAAATCACCCTTAGTCTGTTCATAAAGTAGGACTAAATCACCCCTTAGTCTGTTCATAAATTAGGACTAAATCACCCCTTAGTCTGTTCATAAAGTAGGACTAAATCATGCTTAGTCTGCTCATGAAGTAGGACTAAATCACCCCTTAGTCAGTTCATAAAGTAGAACTAAATCACCCCTTAGGCTGCTCATGACGTAGGACTAAATCACCCTTAGTCTGCTCATGAAGTAGGATTAAATCACCCTTAGTCTGCTCATAAAGTAGAACTAAATCACCCATAGTCTGCTCTTAAAGTAGGACTAAATAACCCTTACTCTGCTCATGAAGTAGGATTACATTTGAGCGTATTGATAGTTTAACGAGAGATCACCTGGCGATAGTCTGGTGTGACTTTCAACGGTTACAATTTGCCCAATGTATTCCAAAGGTTTACTATTCAAAATTCAAAAAGACACTCACACATTTGAGCTATCTTTGTTGCAGGTGCATGGTAATAAAAATAAATGAGAAAAAAAACTCTGAGGAAGGCCTTGAAGCCGATTCATAAAGCAGTGATACTATCAAGAGCAGCGTGCAGGTTTCTTATTTATTCTCTAAGGTTCACTGTTCCAAAGGGATAGTAAATATATACAAAATAACAAAAAAACATACTTGCAAACTCTTGATTAAACCGGAGCTAGCAGCGTGAAGACAAAGAGAATTAGATGGAAAACAGAGAGAAAGACAACGAGAATTAGATGGAAAACATAGAGAAAGACAGAGAGAATTAGATGGAAAACAGAAAGACAAAGAGAATTAGATGGAAAATAGAGAGAAAGACAGAGAGAATTAGATGGAAAATAGACAGAAAGACAGAGAATTAGATGGAAACCAGAGAGAAAGACAGAGAGAATTAGATGGAAAATAGAGAGAAAGACAGAGAGAATTAGATGGAAAATAGACAGAAAGACAGAGAATTAGATGGAAACCAGAGAGAAAGACAGAGAGAATTAGATGGAAAACAGAAAGACAAAGAGAATTAGATGGAAAATAGAGAGAAAGACAAAGAGAATTAGATGGAAACCAGAGAGAAAGACAGAGAGAATTAGATGGAAAACAGAAAGACAAAGAGAATTAGATGGAAAATAGAGAGAAAGACAAAGAGAATTAGATGGAAAACAGAGAGAAAGAAACAGAAGCATACTGTAAGATATTGTCCCTGGATTGTGATACTATGGCAACGCAAATTGGCAGCTCCAGGTGACTGGTTTTCCTGCTCTCAGAGGGGGACGGTGTGTGTGTGTGTGTGTGTGTGTGTGTGTGTGTGTGTGTGTGTGTGTGTGTGTGTGTGTGTGTGTGTGTGTGTGTGGGTTCTTCTATCCTTGTGGGGACCTAAAATCCCCAAAAGGCCCCAGAAGGATAGTAAAACAAGGAAAATGATCCCATGTGGGAACATTTCCCACATCCCCATGAGGACAAAGGCTATTTTAATCTTAGGGGTTAGGTTTAGGGTCAGGAGTTAGGTTTAGGGTTAGGAGTTAGGTTTAGGGTTAGGAGTTAGGTTTAGGGTTAGGAGTTAGGTTTAGGGTTAGGAGTTAGGTTTAGGGTTTGGAGTTAGGTTTAGGGTTTGGAGTTAGGTTTAGGGTTAGGAGTTAGGTTTAGGTTTAGGGTTAGGAGTTAGGGTTAGGAGTTAGGTTTAGGAGTTAGGTTTAGGAGTTAGGTTTAGGAGTTAGGTTTAGGAGTTAGGTTTAGGGGTTAGGGGTTAGGAGTTAGGGGTTAGGAGTTAGGTTTAGGAGTTAGGAGTTAGGTTTAGGAGTTAGGTTTAGGAGTTAGGTTTAGGAGTTAGGTTTAGGAGTTAGGTTTAGGAGTTAGGTTTAGGAGTTAGGTTTAGGAGTTAGGTTTAGGAGTTAGGTTTAGGAGTTAGGAGTTAGGGTTAGGAGTTAGGGTTAGGAGTTAGGGTTAGGAGTTAGGTTTAGGAGTTAGGGTTAGGAGTTAGGGTTAGGAGTTAGGGTTAGGAGTTAGGAGTTAGGTTTAGGAGTTAGGAGTTAGGGTTAGGAGTTAGGGTTAAGAGTTAGGGTTAGGAGTTAGGTTTAGGAGTTAGGTTTAGGAGTTAGGTTTAGGAGTTAGGTTTAGGAGTTAGGTTTAGGAGTTAGGGAAAATGGGGGGGTTTGGGTTATATGTTATTGGGTGTTTTACGCAAGCAGCAGGTGTGTAGAAGAAGTTGTTGGTGTGTGACTGATAACCTGGCAGTCTGGTGTTGGAGCTGTAGCACAGTACTGTAGTACAGTACTCACATTAACAGGTTGCCAGGTGCAGACATGGACCTCTCCTCTCTACTTCTGGGACACTCAAAGGGGTTACCGAACGACCTCTTCCGCAGCATGGCCTTCACCAGGATCTGAATACACACACACGGTCAGATGATGCACAGTCACTCACCTAAAACACACACACACACACACACACACACACACACACACACACACACACACACACACACACACACACACACACACACACACACACACACACACACACACACACACACACACACACACACACACACACACACACACACACACTCTTCAGGCTCCTTTAGGCTCCTTACCACAGCAGAAAGGCTGGGGACAAACTTGACAGAGTTCTGCACCTCCTCCTCAGTGACCTCCACCACGGTACAGTGTTCCTCCTCTAGAGGTAAGGGGTCACAGCCATCTTGGGTCACCCACGGGTCCAACTGAGAGACACACACACACAACAAGAATGTCACAGTGGTATGTGCCTCGGCACTACTAGACAAACCCTGTAAAGCGTCTGTGTGTAGCTGGTGAGATGAGTCAGGCGCAGGACAGCAGATATGAGTAATGAAAGTAATTTTACTCAAATATATCACAATACACGTCGTAATAAAATACAAGGCCACAAATATGGACCGCAATAGAATAAACAATTACTCACAAACAAACATGGGGGAACAGAGGGTTAAATAATAAACAAGTAATTGGGGAATTGAAACCAGGTGTGTAAGACAATGACAAAACAAATGGAAAATGAAAAGAGGATCGGCGATGGCTAGAAGGCCGGTGACGTCGACCGCCGAACGCCGCCCGAACAAGGAGAGGGACCGACTTCGGTGGAGGTCGTGACAAACTCTCACTTGAGCGATATACAGATGCAACACCCAGAA
>NC_092098.1:49947884-49995384 GCF_045679555.1 Salvelinus alpinus | reverse complement strand
TTACGAGGTGTTTGCATTAAGACGGCCCAGGCAGTGTTATTACGAGGTGTTTTCATTAGGACAGCCCAGGCAGTGTTATAACGAGGTGTTTGCATTAAGACGGCCCAGGCAGTGTTATAACGAGGTGTTTGCATTCAGACGGCCCAGGCAGTGTTATTACGAGGTGTTTTCATTAGGACAGCCCAGGCAGTGTTATTACGAGGTGTTTGCATTAAGACGGCCCAGGCAGTGTTATTACGAGGTGTTTTCATTCAGACGGCCCAGGCAGTGTTATTACGAGGTGTTTTCATTAGGACAGCCCAGGCAGTGTTATTACGAGGTGTTTGCATTAAGACGGCCCAGGCAGTGTTATTACGAGGTGTTTTCATGAAGACAGCCCAGGCAGTGTTATTACGAGGTGTTTTCATTAAGACGGCCCAGGCAGTGTTATTACGAGGTGTTTTCATTAAGACGGCCCAGGCAGTGTTATTACGAGGTGTTTTCATGAAGACGGCCCAGGCAGTGTTATTACGAGGTGTTTTCATGAAGACGGCCCAGGCAGTGTTATTACGAGGTGTTTTCATTAAGACGGCCCAGGCAGTGTTATTACGAGGTGTTTTCATTAAGACGGCCCAGACAGTGTTATTACGAGGTGTTTTCATGAAGACAGCCCAGGCAGTGTTATTACGAGGTGTTTGCATTAAGACGGCCCAGGCAGTGTTATTACGAGGTGTTTGCATTAAGACGGCCCAGGCAGTGTTATTACGAGGTGTTTTCATTAAGACAGCCCAGGCAGTGTTATTACGAGGTGTTTTCATTAAGACAGCCCAGGCAGTGTTATTACGAGGTGTTTTCATTAAGACGGCCCAGGCAGTGTTATTACGAGGTGTTTTCATGAAGACAGCCCAGGCAGTGTTATTACGAGGTGTTTTCATTAAGACAGCCCAGGCAGTGTTATTACGAGGTGTTTTCATTAAGACAGCCCAGGCAGTGTTATTACGAGGTGTTTTCATTAAGACGGCCCAGGCAGTGTTATTACGAGGTGTTTGCATGACGACGCAGTCATTATGTGAAGTGATGTCAGGAAGAGGGCGGGGGCATCATGATACACTATATATACAGAGTATGTGGACACCCCTTCAAATTAGTGGATTCGTCTATTTCAGCCGCACCTGTTGCTGGCAGGTGTATAAAAATCGAGCACACAGCCATGCAATCTCCATACACAAACATTGTCACTAGAATGGCCCATACTGATGAGTTCAGTGACTTTCAACGTCATAGGATGTCACCTTTCCAACAAGTCGGGTTGTCAAATTTCTGTCCTGCTCGAGCTGCCCCGGTCAACTGTAAGTGCAGTTACTGTGAAGTGGAAATGTCTACGAGCAACAATGGCTCAGCCATTAAGCTCAGCCGCAAAGTGGTAGGCCACACAAGCTCACAGAACAGGGACGCAGAGTGCTGAAGCGTGTAGCGCGTAAAAGTCGTCTGTCCTCGGTTGCAACACTCACTACCGAGTTCCAAACTGCTTCTGGAAGTAACTTCAGCACAAGAACTGTTCGTCGGGAGCTTCATGAAATGGGTTTCCGTGGCCGAGCAGCGGCACAAAAGCCTAAGACCACCATGCGCAATGCCAAGCGTCAGCTGGAATGCTGTAAAGCTTGCCGCCTTTGGACTCTGGAGCAGTGGAAATGTGTTCTCTGAGTGATCAATCATGCATTACCATCTGGCAGTCCGAGGAAGGAATCTGGGTTTGGTGGACGCCACAATGCCCAATGCATTGTGCCAACTGTAAAGTTTGGTGGAGGAGGAATAATGGTCTGGGGCTGTTTTTCATGGTTCGGGCTAGGACCCTTAGTTCTAGTGAATACTACAGCATACAATAACATTCTAGACGATTCTGTGCTTTCAACTTTGTGGCAACAGCTCTTTCCTGTTTCAGCATGACAATGCTGAAAGTATGTGCACAAGTTCCATACAGAAATAGTTTGTCGAGATCGTTGTGGAAGAACTTGACTGGCCTGCACAGAGCCCTGACCTCAACCCCATCGAACACCTTTGGGATGAATTGGAACGCCGACTGCGAGCCAGGCCTAATCGCCCAACATCAGTGTCCGACCTCACTAATGCTCTTGTGGCTGAATGGAAGCAAGTCCCCACAGCAATGTTCCAACATCTAGTGGAAAGCCTTCCTAGAAGAGTGGAGGCTGTTACAGCAGAAAATGGGGGACCAACTCCATATTAATGCCCATGATTTTGGAATGGTTCTCCCGGTCTCAGTTTTTCCTGTTCTGGGAATGTTCATTTTTAGGTTGCAGGGAGGGTCTGAGAACGTTTTCCCTGAAAGTGTGTCTGCAGGCAAACACTACTGACACTTCCTTTTGGCTATAGAGGGGCTGTTTTTTTTATCACATTCAGTTGGCAATCAGTGGGAACATCACCATAATTATTTTTGAAGTGTGTGTGTGTGTGGGTATGTGTGGGTGGGTGAGTGTGTGTGAGTCTCCTTGGCATGTGCTTTGCAGCTGAGCAACAACTCAAATCAAATCAAATTTTATTGGTCACATACACATGGTTAGCAGATGTTAATGCGAGTGTAGCGAAATGCTTGTGCTTCTAGTTCCAACCGTGCAGTAATATCTAACAAGTAATCTAACAATTTCACAACAACTACCTAATACACACAAGTGTAAAGGAATGAATAAGAATATGTACATATAAATATATGGATGAGCGATGGCCGAACGGCATAGGCAAGATGCTGTAGATGGTATAGAGTACAGTATATACATATGAGATGAGTAATGTAGGGTATGTAAACATTATATAAAGTGGCATTGTTTAAAGTGACTAGTGATACATTTATTACATCCAATTTCCATTATTAAAGTGGCTGGAGTTGAGTCAGTATGTTGGCAGCAGCCACTAAATGTTAGTGGTGGCTGTTTAACAGTCTGATGGCCTTGAGATCTAAGCTGTTTTTCAGTCTCTCGGTCCCAGCTTTGATGCACCTGTACCGACCTCGCCTTGTGGATGATAGCGGGGTGAACAAGCAGTGGCTCGGGTGGTTGTTGTCCTTGATTATCTTTTTGGCCTTACCAGGCGGTGTTACAGCACGACAGGATGCTCTCGATTGTGCATCTGTAAAAGTTTGTGACTGTTTTTGGTGACAAGCCAAATTTCTTCAGCTTCCTGAGGTTGAAGAGGTGCTGTTGCGCCTTCTTCACCACACTGTCTGTGTGGGTGGACCATTTCAGTTTGTCCGTAATATGTACGCCGAGGAACTTAAAACTGTACACCTTCTCCACTACTGTCCCATCGATGTGGATAGGGGGGTGCTCCCTCTGCTGTTTCCTGAAGTCTACGATCATCTCCTTTGTTTTGTTGACGTAGTGTCGTCTGCAAACTTGATGATTGAGTTGGAGGTGTGCTTGGCCACGCAGTCGTGGGTGAACAGGGAATACAGGAGAGGGCTGAGAGCGCACCCTTGTGGGGCCCCAGTGTTGAGGATTCAGCGGGATGGAGATGTTGTTTCCTACCCTCACCACCTGGGGGCGGCCCGCCAGAAAGTTCAGGACCCAGTTGCACAGGGCGGGGTCGAGACCCAGGGTCTCGAGCTTAATGACGAGTTTGGAGGGTACTATGGTGTTAAATGCTGAGCTGTAGTCAATGAACAGCATTCTTACATAGGTATTCCTCTTGTCCAGATGGGTTAGGGCAGTGTGCAGTGTGATTGCGTCGTCTGTGGACCTATTGGGGCGGTAAGCAAATTGAAGTGGGTCTAGGGTGTCAGGTAGGGTGGAGGTGATATGATCCTTGACTAGTCTCTCAAAGCACTTCATGATGATGGAAGTGAGTGCTACGGGGCGATAGTCGTTTAGCTCAGTTACCTTAGCTTTCTTGGGAACAGGAACAATGGTGGCCCTCTTGAAGCATGTGGGAACAGCAGACTGGGATAGGGATTGATTGAATATGTCCATAAACACCAGCCAGCTGGTGTGCGCATGCTCTGAAGACGCGGCTAGGGATGCCGTCTGGGCCGGCAGCCTTGCGAGGGTTAACACGTTTAAATTTTTACTCACGTTGGCTGCGGTGATGGAGAGCCCGCAGGTTTTGGTAGCGGGCCGTGTCGGTGGCACTGTATTGTCCTCAAAGCGAGCAAAGAAGTTGTTTAGTTTGTCTGGGAGCAAGACATCCTGGTCCGCGACGGGGCTGGTTTTCTTTTTGTAGTCCGTGATTGACTGTAGACCCTGCCACATACCTCTTGTGTCTGAGCCGTTGAATTGCGACTCTACTTTGTTTCTATACTGACACTTAGCTTGTTTGATTGCCTTGCAGAGGGAATAGCTATGCTTTTTGTATTCGGTCATGTTTCCGGTCGCCTTGGCCTGATTAAAAGCATTGGTTCGCGCTTTCAGTTTTGCGCAAATTCTGCCATCAATCCACGGTTTCTGGTTGGGGAAGGTTTTAATTGTCACCATGGGTACAACATCACCGATGCACTTGCTAATAACCTCGCTCACCGATTCAGCGTATACATCAATGTTGTTGTCCGACGCTATCCGGAACATATCCCAGTCCACGTGATTGAAGCAATCTTGAAGCGTGGAATCAGATTGGTCGGACCAGCGTTGAACAGACCTGAGCATGGGCGTTTCCTGTTTTAGTTTCTGGCTATAGGCGGGGAGCAACAAAATGGAGTCGTAGTCAGATTTGCCGAAAGGAGGGCGAGGGAGGGCTTTGTATGCGTCGCGGAAATTAGAGTAACAATGATCCAGAATTTTGCCAGCCCGGGTTGCGCATTCGATATGCTGATACAATTTAGGCAGCCTTGTTTTCAGATTACCCTTGTTAAAATCCCCATCTACAATAAATGCAGCCTCAGGATATGTGGTTTCCAGTTTATATAGAGTGAAAATGAAGTTCTTTCAGGGCCGTCGAGGTGTTGGGGGGATATACACGACAGTGATTATAATCGAAGAGAATTCTCTTGGTAGATAATGCGGTCGGTATTTTATGGTAAGGAATTCTAGGTCAGGTGAACAAAAGGACTTGAGTTCCTGTATGTTGTTATTGTCACGTTCTGACCTTTATTTCCTTTGTTTTGTCTTTATTTAGTATGGTCAGGGCGTGAGTTGGGGTGGGCAGACTATGTGTGTTTTTCTATGTTGGGGTTTTGTGTTCGGCCTGGTATGGTTCTCAATCAGAGGCAGCTGTCGATCGTTGTCCCTGATTGAGAATCATACTTAGGTAGCCTGGGTTTCACTTTTGGTTTGTGGGTGTTTGTTTCCGTGTCAGTGTTTGTCGCCACACGGTACTGTTTCGTTTGGTCATCGTTTATTGTTTTTGTTCCTGTGTTCAGTTTTTGGATTTATATTAAAGACATGAACACTTACCACGCTGCGCTTTGGTCCGATCCTTCTACCACCACAGACGATCGTTACAGTTATGATCACACCACGACTCGTTAATCACAAGGCATACACCCCCGCCCTTCTTCTTACCAGAGAGATGTTTGTTTCTGTTGGCGCGATGCGTGAAGAAACCAGGGGGTTTCAGCGACTCTGATAACGTATCCCGAGAGAGCCATGTTTCCATGAAACAGAGAACGTTACAATCTCTGATGTCTCTCTGGAAGGCAACCCGTGCTCAGATTTTGTCTACCTTGTAGTCAAGAGACTGGACATTGGCGAGTAGTATACTCGGGAGCGGTGGGCGATGTGTCCGTCTACGGAACCTGACCAGAAGACCGCTCCGTCTGCCCCTTCTGCGGCGCCGTTGTTTTGGGTCGCCTACTGGGATCCATTGTCCTGGGTGGTGGACCGAACAGAGGATCCGCTTCGGGAAAGTCATATTCCTGGTCGTAATGTTGGTAAGTTGACGCTGCTCTTATATCCAATAGTTCCTCCCGGCTGTATGTAATAAGACTTAAGATTTCCTGGGGTAACAGTGTAATAAATAGTAAGTTGGCAGCATTGGTTTCAGCTCTGTGGTGGTGGTGGCTGGAACATCAAGTCTGTCTCACTTAATAAAAAAGAGGAGGTAGGAGGAAGACTTACGACTCTGGGAACTCCACACATTTAGTCCTGATCTTATTGTGTAGAACCAGGATGTATTCATCGATGAACGGACACTGCGTGAAGAGGAGAGAAAAAAGGAGAAGAGAGGAGAGGAGAAGAGAGGAGAGAGGGTTCAAAAGTTAGCTACGAGTTATAATTACATCTAAGAACATCTTGGAGCAAAACAAGTCGGCTGCTTAGGTAACAGCATGAATATGACGTGCACCAGACATAGAAAAGTAATCACTAAACAGTCTCTGTCTCTGCCTCTACAACAATAGAACACGGTCCATGTTACAGCCTCTGTCTCTACAATAGAACACGGTCCATGTTATAGTCTCTGTCTCTACAACAATAGAACACGGTCCATGTTACAGTCTCTGTCTCTACAATAGAACACGGTCCATGTTACAGTCTCTGCCTCTACAATAGAACACGGTCCATGTTACAGTCTCTGTCTCTACAATAGAACACGGTCCATGTTACAGTCTCTGTCTCTACAACAATGGAACACGGTCCATGTTACAGTCTCTGTCTCTACAACAATAGAACATGGTCCATGTTACAGTCTCTGTCTCTACAACAATAGAATACGGTCCATGTTACAGTCTCTGTCTCTACAATAGAACACGGTCCATGTTACAGTCTCTGTCTCTACAACAATAGAACACGGTCCATGTTACAGTCTCTGTCTCTACAACAATAGAACACGGTCCATGTTACAGTCTCTGTCTCTACAACAATAGAACACGGTCCATGTTATAGTCTCTGTCTCTACAACAATAGAACACGGTCCATGTTACAGTCTCTGCCTCTACAATAGAACATGGTCCATGTTACAGTCTCTGTTTCTACAATAGAACACGGTCCATGTTACAGTCTCTGTCTCTACAATAGAACACGGTCCATGTTACAGTCTCTGTCTCTACAACAATAGAACACGGTCCATGTTACAGTCTCTGTTTCTACAATAGAACACGGTCCATGTTACAGTCTCTGTCTCTACAATAGAACACGGTCCATGTTATAGTCTCTGTTTCTACAATAGAACAGGGTCCATGTTACAGTCTCTGTTTCTACAATAGAACAGGGTCCATGTTACAGTCTCTGCCTCTACAACAATAGAACACGGTCCATGTTACAGTCTCTGCCTCTACAATAGAACACGGTCCATGTTACAGTCTCTGTTTCTACAATAGAACACGGTCCATGTTACAGTCTCTGTCTCTACAATAGAACACGGTCCATGTTACAGTCTCTGTTTCTACAACAATAGAACACGGTCCATGTTACAGTCTCTGTCTCTACAATAGAACACGGTCCATGTTACAGTCTCTGTTTCTACAATAGAACAGGGTCCATGTTACAGTCTCTGTTTCTACAATAGAACACGGTCCATGTTACAGTCTCTGTTTCTACAACAATAGAACACGGTCCATGTTACAGTCTCTGTTTCTACAATAGAACACGGTCCATGTTACAGTCTCTGTCTCTACAATAGAACACGGTCCATGTTACAGTCTCTGTTTCTACAACAATAGAACACGGCCCATGTTACAGTCTCTGTCTCTACAATAGAACACGGTCCATGTTACAGTCTCTGTTTCTACAATAGAACAGGGTCCATGTTACAGTCTCTGTTTCTACAATAGAACACGGTCCATGTTACAGTCTCTGTCTCTACAATAGAACACGGTCCATGTTACAGTCTCTGTTTCTACAACAATAGAACACGGTCCATGTTACAGTCTCTGTCTCTACAATAGAACACGGTCCATGTTACAGTCTCTGTTTCTACAACAATAGAACACGGTCCATGTTACAGTCTCTGTCTCTACAATAGAACACGGTCCATGTTACAGTCTCTGTCTCTACAACAATAGAACACGGTCCATGTTACAGTCTCTGCCTCTACAACAATAGAACATGGTCCATGTTACAGTCTCTGTCTCTACAACAATAGAACATGGTCCATGTTACAGTCTCTGTCTCTACAACAATAGAACACGGTCCATGTTACAGTCTCTGTCTCTACAACAATAGAACACGGTCCATGTTACAGTCTCTGTCTCTACAACAATAGAACACGGTCCATGTTACAGTCTCTGTCTCTACAATAGAGCACGGTCCATGTTACAGTCTCTGTCTCTACAATAGAACACGGTCCATGTTACAGTCTCTGCCTCTACAATAGAACACGGTCCATGTTACAGTCTCTGCCTCTACAATAGAACATGGTCCATGTTACAGTCTCTGTCTCTACAACAATAGAACACGGTCCATGTTACAGTCTCTGCCTCTACAATAGAACACGGTCCATGTTACAGTCTCTGTCTCTACAATAGAACACGGTCCATGTTACAGTCTCTGCCTCTACAACAACAGAACTCGTGCTGACCCAAACCAAACGGTGTCGGTTCAGATGGTTTCTTTTCATATTGTCCGGCATTTCACCACCTATGGCGGATGCATAACAAGGCCAGCAGAGCCCAGTTGGGCTCAGTTCAGTAGTGTGGAAAACCCTTCAGAGGTACACAAGAGAAACACTTCTTCCACCTCTTCTTCCAGACAATGTCACTAAAACAAACAAGCTGTGGGCAGGCTGGTAGGAAGTAACAAGAGGAGAAAATGGACTGTTGGCTTACCTTCCCAAACACAAAGCAGTAGAGAGTTACTCCCATGGCCCATACGTCCAACGCCTGAAAAACAGTAGCAGTAGAAGGGATGGAGAAGCTGTATCACTATAAACAGTAGCAGTAGAAGGGTTGGAGAAGCTGTATCACTATAAACAGTAGCAGTAGAAGGGTTGGAGAAGCTGTATCACTATAAACAGTAGCAGGGTTGGAGAAGCTGTATCACTATAAACAGTAGCAGTAGAAGGGTTGGAGAAGCTGTATCACTATAAACAGTAGCAGTAGAAGGGTTGGAGAAGCTGTATCACTATAAACAGTAGCAGTAGAAGGGTTGGAGAAGCTGTACCACTATAAACAGTAGCAGTAGAAGGGTTGGAGAAGCTGTACCACTATAAACAGTAGCAGTAGAAGGGTTGGAGAAGCTGTATCACTATAAACAGTAGCAGTAGAAGGGTTGGAGAAGCTGTATCACTATAAACAGTAGCAGTAGAAGGGTTGGAGGAGCTGTACCACTATAAACAGTAGCAGTAGAAGGGTTGGAGAAGCTGTATCACTATAAACAGTAGCAGTAGAAGGGTTGGAGAAGCTGTATCACTATAAACAGTAGCAGTAGAAGGGTTGGAGGAGCTGTACCACTATAAACAGTAGCAGTAGAAGGGTTGGAGAAGCTGTATCACTATAAACAGTAGCAGTAGAAGGGTTGGAGAAGCTGTATCACTATAAACAGTAGCAGTAGAAGGGTTGGAGAAGCTGCATAACTATAAACAGTAGCAGTAGAAGGGTTGGAGAAGCTGTATCACTATAAACAGTAGCAGTAGAAGGGTTGGAGAAGCTGTATCACTATAAACAGTAGCAGTAGAAGGGTTGGAGAAGCTGTATCACTATAAACAGTAGCAGTAGAAGGGTTGGAGAAGCTGCATAACTATAAACAGTAGCAGTAGAAGGGTTGGAGAAGCTGTATCACTATAAACAGTAGCAGTAGAAGGGTTGGAGAAGCTTTATAACTATAAACAGTAGCAGTAGAAGGGTTGGAGAAGCTGTATCACTATAAACAGTAGCAGTAGAAGGGTTGGAGGAGCTGTACCGCTATAAACAGTAGCAGTAGAAGGGGGAGAAGCTGTATCACTATAAACAGTAGCAGTAGAAGGGTTGGAGAAGCTGTATCACTATAAACAGTAGCAGTAGAAGGGTTGGAGAAGCTGTACCACTATAAACAGTAGCAGTAGAAGGGTTGGAGAAGCTGTACCACTATAAACAGTAGCAGACGGACGGACATACAGTATAGACAGGTAGATACAGACGGATAGACAAGCACCCAACACACACAGCATTCATAGTCCATCATCAACCCAACCTGCTTTTAAACAATCTTCCAGTGACACGGGAGTGTCTCAAAATCAAATCATTTAGACTGTAGAAGTGTTCTGCTGCTGTATATAGAATATGTAAATGTCAATGAGCAGCGTACAGCGTTCGCTCTTCAACGAGGCTCGGGGAGTTACTAATCACTCAAGGACTACTGGGCTAATCAGAACAGGAGCGACACTTTGTACAGCACGTGTTCTTTGAAGTCAGACAGCCAAAAGGAAGGATAGCAGCCTACAGCAGCGTATTTCAATCAGCTGTGTAGTGATAGGTCAAAAAAGTAAACCTTCCCCCAGGGGGGGAGGAGTTTGGGATCCCCTGGTCTACAGTAGTCAGCCTCATACAGTTCTGCCTGTTCCTGACCAAACCCATCAAATAAAACTGCCATTGGGGGATTACCCAGAAAATAGTCCTGAAAATGAATGAGTTATTTTAAAAAGTGTGTGGGCAGATTAAATAGATGCAGCCAGAGAGAAAGAGCTGCTGCAGCTGCTGTGTTGTTCTGTCTAGTGGTGGGCTCCTCCCCTCCCCTTCTCTCCTCCCATCCTCTCCCCTCCCCCTCCCCTCCCCTTCTCTCCTCCCATCCTCTCCCCTCCTCCTCCCCTCCCCTCCTCCTCCTCCTCTTCTCTCCTCTCCTTGTCTTGCTGCCTGACGCTTGTTGCTAAATCAAAATGCAGGGAGGGAAACGGAGAGAGAGAGACAAAAATAGAGAGGGAGAGGAGAGAGAGAGGGAGAGGATAGAGAGAGGGAGAGGAGAGAGGGAGAGGGGAGAGAGAGACAAGGAGAGGGGGAGAGAGAGAGAGAGAGAGCGAGAGGGAGGGGAGAGAGACTCTGCTCTGCCTCCTTCCTCCTGTTCTGCCTCTCGTTCCTTCGCTAGTTCCACTATACACAGCTCTATAGAGACCTGGGCTGGCTACAGACCAACAGAACCCTTTACTATACACAGCTCTATAGAGACCTGGGCTGGCTACAGACCAACAGAACCCTTTACTATCCACAGCTCCATAGAGACCTGGGCTGGTTACAGACCAACAGAACCCTTTACTATCCACAGCTCTATAGAGACCTGGGCTGGCTACAGACCAACAGAACCCTTTACTATACACAGCTCTATAGAGACCTGGGCTGGCTACAGACCAACAGAACCCTTTACTATACACAGCTCTATAGAGAACTGGGCTGGCTACAGACCAACAGAACCCTTTACTGTCCACAGCTCTATAGAGACCTGGGCTGGTTACAGACCAACAGAACCCTTTACTATACACAGCTCTATAGAGACCTGGGCTGGTTACAGACCAACATAACCCTTTACTATACACAGCTCTATAGAGACCTGGGCTGGTTACAGACCAACAGAACCCTTTACTATACACAGCTCTATAGAGACCTGGGCTGGTTACAGACCAACAGAACCCTTTACTATACACAGCTCTATAGAGACCTGGGCTGGTTACAGACCAACAGAACCCTTTACTATACACAGCTCTATAGAGACCTGGGCTGGTTACAGACCAACAGTCAGAACCCTTTACTATCCACAGCTCTATAGAGACCTGGGCTGGTTTCAGACCAACAGAACCCTTTACTATACACAGCTCTATAGAGACCTGGGCTGGTTACAGACCAACAGAACCCTTTACTATACACAGCTCTATAGAGACCTGGGCTGGTTACAGACCAACAGAACCCTTTACTATACACAGCTCTATAGAGACCTGGGCTGGTTACAGACCAACAGAACCCTTTACTATACACAGCTCTATAGAGACCTGGGCTGGTTACAGACCAACAGAACCCTTTACTATCCACAGCTCTATAGAGACCTGGGCTGGTTTCAGACCAACAGAACCCTTTACTATACACAGCTCTACAGAGACCTGGGCTGGTTTCAGACCAACAGTCAGAACCCTTTACTATCCACAGCTCTATAGAGACCTGGGCTGGCTACAGACCAACAGAACCCTATACTATACACAGCTATATAGAGACCTGGGCTGGTTACAGACCAACAGTCAGAACCCTTTACTATACACAGCTCTATAGAGACCTGGGCTGGTTACAGACCAACAGAACCCTATACTATACACAGCTCTATAGAGACCTGGGCTGGCTACAGACCAACAGAACCCTTTACTATCCACAGCTCTATAGAGACCTGGGCTGGCTACAGACCAACAGAACCCTATACTATACACAGCTCTATAGAGACCCGGGCTGGCTACAGACCAACAGAACCCTTTACTATACACAGCTCTATAGAGACCTGGGCTGGTTACAGACCAACAGAACCCTTTACTATACACAGCTCTATAGAGACCTGGGCTGGTTACAGACCAACAGAACCCTTTACTATACACAGCTCTATAGAGACCTGGGCTGGTTACAGACCAACAGAACCCTTTACTGTCCACAGCTCTATAGAGACCTGGGCTGGTTACAGACCAACAGAACCCTTTACTATACACAGCTCTATAGAGACCTGGGCTGGTTTCAGACCAACAGAACCCTTTACTATACACAGCTCTATAGAGACCTGGGCTGGTTACAGACCAACAGAACCCTTTACTGTCCACAGCTCTATAGAGACCTGGGCTGGTTACAGACCAACAGAACCCTTTACTATACACAGCTCTATAGGGACCTGGGCTGGTTACAGACCAACAGAACCCTTTACTATACACAGCTCTATAGAGACCGGGGCTGGTTAAAGACCAACAGAACCCTTTACTATACACAGCTCTATAGAGACCTGGGCTGGCTACAGACCAACAGAACCCTTTACTATACACAGCTCTATAGAGACCTGGGCTGGTTACAGACCAACAGAACCCTTTACTATCCACAGCTCTATAGAGACCTGGGCTGGCTACAGACCAACAGTCAGAACCCTTTACTATACACAGCTCTATAGAGACCTGGGCTGGTTACAGACCAACAGAACCCTTTACTATACACAGCTCTATAGAGACCTGGGCTGGTTACAGACCAACAGAACCCTTTACTATCCACAGCTCTATAGAGACCTGGGCTGGCTACAGACCAACAGTCAGAACCCTTTACTATACACAGCTCTATAGAGACCTGGGCTGGTTACAGACCAACAGAACCCTTTACTATACACAGCTCTATAGAGACCTGGGCTGGTTACAGACCAACAGAACCCTTTACTATCCACAGCTCTATAGAGACCTGGGCTGGTTACAGACCAACAGAACCCTTTACTATCCACAGCTCTATAGAGACCTGGGCTGGTTACAGACCAACAGAACCCTTTACTATACACAGCTCTATAGAGACCTGGGCTGGTTACAGACCAACAGAACCCTTTACTGTCCACAGCTCTATAGAGACCTGGGCTGGCTACAGACCAACAGAACCCTTTACTATCCACAGCTCTATAGAGACCTGGGCTGGTTACAGACCAACAGAACCCTTTACTATCCACAGCTCTATAGAGACCTGGGCTGGTTACAGACCAACAGAACCCTTTACTATCCACAGCTCTATAGAGACCTGGGCTGGTTACAGACCAACAGAACCCTTTACTATACACAGCTCTATAGAGACCTGGGCTGGTTACAGACCAACAGAACCCTTTACTATACACAGCTCTATAGAGACCTGGGCTGGTTACAGACCAACAGAACCCTTTACTATACACAGCTCTAAAGAGACCTGGGCTGGTTACAGACCAACAGAACCCTTTACTATGCACAGCTCTATAGAGACCTGGGCTGGTTACAGACCAACAGAACCCTTTACTATACACAGCTCTATAGAGACCTGGGCTGGTTACAGACCAACAGAACCCTTTACTATACACAGCTCTATAGAGACCTGGGCTGGTTACAGACCAACAGAACCCTTTACTATACACAGCTCTATAGAGACCTGGGCTGGTTACAGACCAACAGAACCCTTTACTATCCACAGCTCTAAAGAGACCTGGGCTGGTTACAGACCAACAGAACCCTTTACTACCCACAGCTCTATAGAGACCTGGGCTGGTTACAGACCAACAGAACCCTTTACTATACACAGCTCTATAGAGACCTGGGCTGGTTACAGACCAACAGAACCCTTTACTATCCACAGCTCTATAGAGACCTGGGCTGGTTACAGACCAACAGAACCCTTTACTATCCACAGCTCTATAGAGACCTGGGCTGGCTACAGACCAACAGAACCCCTTACTATACACAGCTCTATAGAGACCTGGGCTGGTTACAGACCAACAGAACCCTTTACTATACACAGCTCTATAGAGACCTGGGCTGGTTACAGACCAACAGAACCCTTTACTATACACAGCTCTATAGAGACCTGGGCTGGTTAAAGACCAACAGTCAGAACCCTTTACTATACACAGCTCTATAGAGACCCGGGCTGGTTACAGACCAACAGAACCCTTTACTATACACAGCTCTATAGAGACCTGGGCTGGTTACAGACCAACAGAACCCTTTACTATACACAGCTCTATAGAGACCTGGGCTGGTTACAGACCAACAGAACCCTTTACTATACACAGCTCTATAGAGACCTGGGCTGGTTACAGACCAACAGAACCCTTTACTATACACAGCTCTATAGAGACCTGGGCTGGCTACAGACCAACAGAACCCTTTACTATACACAGCTCTACAGAGACCTGGGCTGGCTACAGACCAACAGTCAGAACCCTTTACTATACACAGCTCTATAGAGACCTGGGCTGGTTAAAGACCAACAGAACCCTTTACTATACACAGCTCTATAGAAACCTGGGCTGGCTACAGACCAACAGAACCCTTTACTATACACAGCTCTATAGAGACCTGGGCTGGCTACAGACCAACAGAACCCTTTACTATCCACAGCTCTATAGAGACCTGGGCTGGTTACAGACCAACAGTCAGAACCCTTTATTAAGTAGTTTATTAGGTACACCACCCCATTCATGAAAATGGTTTGCTCCTACAGACAGTAAATCACATGGCCGTGGCTTGCTAAATAAAGCAGGTAGACAGACAGTGAGGAATTCAGTTACTGTTCGATTGAATGTTAGTATGGGCAAAACTAGTGACCTAAGCAACATTGAGCGTGTTATGATCGTCGGTGCCAGGCGTGCCGGATTCTAGTATCTCAGAAAACAGACGGCCTCCTTGCCTTGACACGACAGCGTCAAGGGTTTACCGAGAATGGAGCGACAAACTAAAAACATCTAGTCAGCGGCAGTCCTGTGGGTGAAAACAGCTCGTTGATGAGAGAGGTGGAAGGAGAATGGCAAGAATCGCCGTGCAAGCTAACAGGCGGGTCACAAACAGACAAATAACACCGCAGTAAAAACAGTGGTGTGCAGAACGGCATCTCGGGAATGCAGAATCTGAAGGTCCTTGTCAAGGATGGACTAACTGCGGCAAGCGACCACACCTGGTTCCACTCCTACCAGCTAAAAACTAGAAGAAGTGGCTCCAGTGGGCACGCCATCACCAACACTGGACAATTGAGGAGGGGAAAAACCATTGTTGTCTGGTCCGACGAATCCCGGGGTCCTGTTCTGTCATGCTGAGTCAGGATTTGGCGTCCATGGCCCCATCCTGCCTGGAGTCAACGGTACAGGCCATGGCCCCATCCTGCCTGGAGTCAACGGTACAGGCCATGGCCCCATCCTGCCTGGAGTCAACGGTACAGGCCATGGCCCCATCCTGCCTGGAGTCAACGGTACAGGCCATGGCCCCATCCTGCCTGGAGTCAACGGTACAGGCTGGGGGTGGCTGTGATGTAATAGTAGGGGAGGGGAATGTTTTCCTGGCACACGTTAGGTCCCTTGATACCAATTGAACAACGTTTGAGCATCACACCTTGTAGAATCCACGCCCCGAAGAATTCAGTTTGTTCTGGAGGCACCGACCCGGTACTAGATGGGTTTACCTAATAAATTGGCCACTGAGTGTATATAACATGTATAGACTAATATAATAGATCATGTGCATATCAGTGGTGATGAGATGCTGGTGCCGAAGATGACAAGGGAAATACGTGTTGATATAATCTAACTTTAACACACACACACACACACACACACACACACACACACACACACACACACACACACACACACACACACACACACACACACACACACACACACACACACACACACACACACACACACACACACACACACACACACACACACACACACACACACACACACACACACACACACATTCTGTAACCCCACCTTGCCACTGAAGCTCTGGCGGATGTCTGACAGGGTCTCTGGAGCCATGAAGGCAGGAGTCCCAGCTGTGGAGGAGAGCAGGGCATCGTTGCCCTCAAACTGGTTACTGACCCCAAAGTCGGCAATCTTCACATGACTGTCGTCACCCAGCAGCAGGTTAGAAGGCTTGATGTCCCGGTGGACTATCTTCTGGTAGTGCACTGAGGAGAACAGAGACAAAGAAAGAAAGAAAGAAAGAAAGAAAGAAAGAAAGAAAGAAAGAAAGAGAGAGAGAGAGAGAGAGAGAGAGAGAGAGAGAGAGAGAGAGAGAGAGAGAGAGAGAGAGAGAGAGAGAGAGAGAGAGAGGGCGAAATAGCAGAACTTTATATGGTAAGTGATTCCATGATCCCAGACTTTCTAATGACCATTATGATTTGGCCACGAGACAGAGTTTTTCTGTGGTCAGAAACACCGCAGTTATTCTTAAAAAAAGCTCTTCTTCTACCAGGCAGAGAGGAAGACATTCTACTCAACCGGGTCGTGTTCATAAGAGCACAATGTAGCAAAAAAAGTATCAAAACCAGCATTTCCTCAAGTTCAATAACAATACAATACATGTAGTAGAAGCTTTAATCTCTAGCGATTTACAATCATGAATGTATACACTACCGTTCAAAAGTTTGGGGACACTTAGAAATATCCTTGTTTTTGATTAAAAATAAATAAATACAGTGTAGACATTGTTAATGTTGTAAGTGACTATTGTAGGTGGAAACGGCAGATTTTTTATGGAATATCAACATACTGTAGTCGTACAGAGGCCCATTATCAGCAACCATCACTCCTCTGTTCCAATGACACGTTGCGTTAGCTAATCCAAGTTTATAATTTTAAAAGGCTAATTGATAATTAGAAAACCCTTTTGCAATTATGTTAGCACACCTGAAAACTCTTGTCCTGATTAAAGAAGCAATAAAACTGGCCTTCTTTAGACTAGTTGAGTATCTGGAGCATCAGCATTTGTGGGTTTGATTACAGGCTCAAAGAAAACAGATGGCTCACAAGTCCTCAACCGGCAGCTTCATTAAATAGTACCCGCAAAACACCAGTCTCAACGTCAACAATGAAGAGGCGACTCCGGGATGCTGGCCTTCTAATGAAGCTGCCAGTTGAGGACTTGTGAGCCATCTGTTTCTCAAACTAGACACTCTAATGTACTCGTCCTCTTGCTCAGTTGTGCACCGGGGCCTCCCACTCTTTCTATTCTGGTTAGGGCCAGGTTGCGCTTCTGTGAAGGGAGTAGTACACAGCGTTGTAAGAGATCTTCAGTTTCTTGGCAATTTCTCGCATGGAATAGCCTTCATTTCTCAGAACAAGAATAGACTGATGAGTTTCAGAAGAAAGGTCTGATTACTGCTGCCTGGCAGTGACTGCTGTAACACCCACACACAGATGTGATGCACCGTGCTGCTGCCTGGCAGTGAATGTTGTAACACCAGATGTGATGTGACACGGGTCGCTCCCCGGATTAATGATTGAACAGTGAAGACATGAATGGCTTGACCTTGGGGTTGATTTCTATGGTACAGAAACATTGTGAGTACGTACAGGGTGACTGATACTAAGTTATACTGCAGCTCTTCACACACACAAAGAGACACACTAACTTTGACATTTAAGTCATTTAGCAGATGCTCTTATCCTGAACAATTTACAGGAGCAATTAGGGTTAAGTGCCTTGCTCAAGGTCACATACAGATTGTGGATTAGAGCGTTTGCTAAACGACTAAAATGTAAAACGATCAAATTCAGTTTATTTCAAGTGCATTCAAATTCACATCAATGTCATAACACATTTTAGAGAGAAAGTAATTGCTGTAAATCTGTGAGTCATGCATTAAAGGGCCAATATGTGAGTCATGCATTAAAGGGCCAATCTGTGAGTCATGCATTAAAGGGCCAATCTGTGAGTCATGCATTAAAGGGCCAATCTGTGAGTCATGCATTAAAGGGCCAATCTGTGAGTCATGCATTAAAGGGCCAATCTGTGAGTCATACATAAAAGGGCCAATCTGTGAGTCTTGCATTAAAGGGCCAATCTGTGAGTCATGCATTAAAGGGCCAATCTGTGATTTCTACATCCAGTTTTTGACTTTTAGATTAATTATATACACATTGATTCTTGAAGAATGTAACTTATAAATGTCTCATGAGCTGAGTTCAACTGTCATACCTCATTAGAAACCCCCCAAAATAAGCTTGTTTAACACCAATGTTTGTAAACAATGTATCGGTAAACAAACAGTCAGTACTTGCATCCGTAGCTCTGTCTATGAACTTGAGAGTGGGTACATTTCTCCAGGCCCATCCCTCAGTTTTTTACCAAAATATACAGCGGATAGACCGCTTTGTTATTGTTTGAAGTGCAGAACCTTATTAGAGTACATTAGAGGCCATTAGAGTCCATTCGAGTCCATTAGAGTCCATTAGAGTACATTAGAACAAACATATACACTAACTCCTCCTACGTGACCCAACATCCTGCGATGCAACTAACCGTGTAATGACAACAATTACAGAGAAGATCCAAACAGGAACATTGCTCTAAGCTGGTGAGTCGCGCATTAAGGAAACAAACATTTATTTAACTAGGCAAGTCAGTTAAGAACAAATTCCTATTTACAACGATGCCCTAGGAACAGTGGGTTAACTGCCTTGTTCAGGGGCAGAACAACAGATTTTTACCTTGTCAGCTCAGGGATTCGATCCAAAGACCTATCGGTTACTGGCCCAACGCTCTAACCGCTAGGCTACCTGCCGTAAACTATGTGAAGCATATTGCTTATCCTACATGATACTAGTAGCCATGCTACTAAGGAGGTGAATACTTCCTATAGGCTTTATCCACTCCCTATATGTTACACAACATAGCCCAAGCTCTGCCATGCTATACAGAAGCCTACAGAGCACACGCTGCATACGTAGAGAGCATACAGTACTACAGTACAGTTCACCTATTGATTATGCTAATAGCCCTGTGAGTCAGAACCCCCTCAGTCTAATATAGGACAACAGCCTTAGAAAAGCCCTGATTGGCTATAAGCTCAACACTAAACATCCTGATTGGCTATAAGTTCAACACTAAACATCCTGATTGGCTATAAACTCAACACTAAACATCCTGATTGGCTATACGCTCAACACTAAACATCCTGATTGGCTATAAGCTCAACACTGAACATCCTGATTGGCTATAAGCACAACACTGAACATCCTGATTGGCTATAAGCTCAATACTGAAGCTCCTGATTGGCTATAACCTCAACACTAAACATCCTGATTGGCTATAAGCGCAACACTAAACATCCTGATTGGCTATAAGCTCAACACTGAACATCCTGATTGGCTATAACCTCAACACTAAACATCCTGATTGGCTATAAGCGCAACACTGAACATCCTGATTGGCTATAACCTCAACACTAAACATCCTGATTGGCTATAACCTCAACACTAAACATCCTGATTGGCTATAAGCGCAACACTAAACATCCTGATTGGCTATAAGCTCAATATTGAAGCTCCTGATTGCCTATAACCTCAACACTAAACATCCTGATTGGCTATAACCTCAACACTAAACATCCTGATTGGCTATAAGCGCAACACTAAACATCCTGATTGGCTATAAGCTCAATATTGAAGCTCCTGATTGCCTATAACCTCAACACTAAACATCCTGATTGGCTATAACCTCAACACTAAACATCCTGATTGGCTATAAGCTCAATACTGAAGCTCCTGATTGGCTATGAGCTCAATAGCACTGAAGAGGTAGATTGTGTCTGACAGTCTGACACACCAGAAGAGAGAAAGTCCTTTAGGACGTGAACATACTGTGGCTGGAGGGGAGCTAGACGAGGGCTGAGGGGGAAAACACAGAGAGACCGGGAAATGGAGACTCAAGTCTACCAGGCACACTGTTCTACCCTGTTCAGTGATGGAGGATGGCTCCTCTTCTCCACTGAGATTATGATATGGGCTAGTCTGGCAGTCTGATAGTCTGGCAGTCTGATAGTCAGGCAGTCTGATAGTCAGGCAGTCTGATAGTCAGGCAGTCTGATAGTCAGGCAGTCTGATAGTCAGGCAGTCTGATAGTCAGGCAGTCTGGCAGTCTGGTAGTCAGGCAGTCTGGTAGTCAGGCAGTCTGATAGTCAGGCAGTCTGGCAGTCTGATAGTCAGGCAGTCTGGTAGTCAGTCAGTCTGGGAGTCAGGCAGTCTGGTAGTCAGGCAGTCTGATAGTCAGGCAGTCTGGCAGTCTGATAGTCAGGCAGTCTGGTAGTCAGGCAGTCTGGTAGTCAGGCAGTCTGGTACCTCTGCTGCAACTCAGTGATATAGCGGTATATACAGCACTGTATGTATGAGGGGAAAAGGAGAGGAAGGAGTATGATGGTAGTACTCACAGTACTCCATGCCCAAGACGATGTCTCTGAAGTAGAGGCGTGTCTGCTCCTCAGTGAAGGGGCTGTCTGTGGGGACCTCCATCACTGGACTGGGATCGCCGCAGGAACCAACCCACAGATAGGTAGAGAGAGAGAGAGACAACATAGTACATAGCTAACAATAACATTTTAAACGTTATTCTTTTGAAACTTTTGTGTGTGTAATGTTTACTGTGAATTTGTTTGTTTACTTGCTTTGGCAATGTAAACATATGTTTCCCATGCCAATAAAGCCCATTTGGGAGGGGTATATAGAGAGAGCGAGGAAGAGATAGCTAGAGAGGCTGTCTGTCTGTCTGTCTGAAGAGATAGCTAGAAAGACTGTCTGTCTGTCTGTCTGAAGAGATAGCTAGAGAGACTGTCTGTCTGTCTGTCTGAAGAGATAGCTAGAGAGACTGTATGTCTGTCTGTCTGAAGAGATAGCTAGAGAGACTGTCTGTCTGTCTGTCTGAAGAGATAGCTAGAGAGACTGTCTGTCTGTCTGACTGAAGAGATAGCTAGAGAGACTGTCTGTCTGTCTGACTGAAGAGATAGCTAGAGAGACTGTCTGTCTGTCTGACTGAAGAGATAGCTAGAGAGACTGTCTGTCTGTCTGACTGAAGAGATAGCTAGAGAGACTGTCTGTCTGAAGAGATAGCTAGAGAGACTGTCTGTCTGTCTGACTGAAGAGATAGCTAGAGAGACTGTCTGTCTGTCTGAAGAGATAGCTAGAAAGACGGTCTGTCTGTCTGACTGAAGAGATAGCTAAAGGCATAGCCTTGCTATTGAGAAAGGCCGCCATTGATAAACCTGGCTCTCACAAAATGAGGTGGAAACTGAGCTGCACTTCCTAACCTCCTGCCCAATGTATGACCATATTAGAGACACATATTTCCCTCAGATTACACAGATCCACAAAGAATTCGAAAACAAACCCGATTTTGATAAACTCCCATATCTACTGGGTGAAATACCACAGTGTGTCACGACTTCCGCCGAAGTCGGTCCCTCTCCTTGTTCGGGCGGCGTTCGGCGGTCAACGTCACCGGTCTTCTAGCCATCGCCGCTCCACCTTTCATTTTCCATTTGTTTTGTCTTGGTTTTCCGCACACCTGGTTCACATTCCCTCATCTGACCTAATGTATATTACCCTCTGTTCCCCCCCATGTCTGTGTGTGGAATTGTGGGTTTGTTACGTGTGGTTCGCATCAGGCTGGTTTGCGCCGGGTATGTGTTTGACCCGTGTGTTTTGTTTAATGTACCGCTTGTGTACTTTGGGCGTTATCACTGTGTTCCTTGGGCATGAGTAAAGTGTGCCTGTTATCACACATCTCTGCTCTCCTGCACCTGACTTCCCTTCAACCAGTTGCGCACATCGTGACACAGTGTGCCATCACAGCAGCAAGATTTGTGGCCTGTTGCCACAAGAAAAGGTCAACCAGTGAAGAACAAACACCATTGTAAATACAACCCATATTTATGCTTATTTATTTTACCTTTTGTACTTTAACCATTTGTACATCGTTACAACACTGTATATATACATAATGACATTTTTAATATCTTCATTCGTTTGAAACTTCTGTGAAACTAATGTTAACTGTTCATTTTTATAGTTTATTTCACTTTTGTATATTATCTACCTCACTTGCTTTGGCAATAGTTAACTTATTTGGAGTAGGGGGCAGTATTTTCACGTCCGGGTGAAAAGTGTGCCCAGAGTAAACGGCCTGCTACTCAGCCAGAAAAGCTAGTATATGCATATTATTAGTAGATTTGGATAGAAAACACTCTGACGTTTCTAAAACTGTTTGAATGATGTCTGTGAGTATAACAGAACTCATATGGCAGGCAAAAACCTATTTTTTTAATATTTTTTTTTCGATTTTCAACTCAGCTCCTATTGAAGATACAGTGGGATATTGGTAATGTAGATGTCAACAGTCTTTAGAACCTTGTCTGATGCTTCTACTGTGAAGTGGGGCCGAATGAGAGGGGATTGAGTAAGGTCTACCATGACCTGAACATGCGCTGACCATGCGCGTTCATGTGAGAGCAAGCTCTGTTCTATCGCACTTCTGAAGACAAAGGAATTCTCCGGATGGAACATTATTGAAGATTTATGTTAAAAACATCCTAAAGATTGATTCAATACTTCGTTTGGCATGTTTTTACGGACTGTAATATAACTTTAACTTTTCGTCCGTACTTTCCGCTGGACTTGCCCGCGCGTCGTGAGTTTGGAAAGTGTACTGAACGCTAGAACAACAAGGAGGAATTTGGACATAAATGATGGACATTATCGAACAAAACAAACATCTATTGTGGAACTGGGATTCCTGGGAGTGCATTCTGATGAAGATCATCAAAGGTAAGTGAATGTTTATAATGTTATTTCTGACTTCTGTTGACTTCACAATATGGCGGATATATTTTTGTCTTGATTGGGCTCTGAGCGCCGACCTCAGATTATTGCATGGTTTGCTTTTTCCGTAAAGCTTTTTTGAAATCTGACACAGCGGTTGCATTAAGGAGAAGTGCATCTAAAATTCCATGCATAACACTTGTATTTTCACCAACATTTATAATGAGTATTTCTGTAAATTGATGTGGCTCTCTGCAAAATCTCCGGATGTTTTGGAACTTCTGAACGTAACGCGTCAATGTAAACTCAGATTTTTGGATATAAATATGAACTTTACCAAACAAAACATACATGTATTGTGTAACATGAAGTCCTATGAGTGTCATCTGATGAAGATCATCAAAGGTTAGTGAATAATTTTATCTATATTTCTGCTTTTTGTGAATCCTCTTTTTGGCTGGAAAAATGGCTGTGTTATTCTGTGAATAGGCACTCAGCTAACATAATCGTTTGGTTTGCTTTCGTCGTAAAGCCTTTTTGAAATCGGACACTGTGGCTGGATTTACAACAAGTGTATCTTTAAAATGGTGTAAAATACATGTATGTTTGAGGAATTTTAATTATGGGATTTCTGTTGTTTTGAATTTGGCGCACTGCAGTTTCACTGGCTGTTGTAGAGGTGGGACGCTACCGTCCCACGTACCCTAGAGAGTTAACATATGTTTCCCATGCCAATAAAGCCCTTTGAATTGAATTGAGAGAGAGAACGAGAGAGAAAGAGAGAGACAGACAGACAGACCAAGCACAGTTAGAGCAGATTGTAAATACAAGACAGCCACACAACCTCCCACATCACTGGCACCCAACAGCTAACAACAAGAACATCTATACCATGTCAAATCAACCAGCACCACCAGTAACAGCTCAGAGTCTTCTGCCCCCATGGATAGGATTTAATTTAACACAGGGCTTAAACAGAACATAACCAATTTCCCAATGTTAGCCTATGTAGTCACCAAATCAGCTATTCCATAGACAGCTAGCTACCTACAACTCTCAAATGTTTTCAAGTCATCCGTTTAATTAATCCATCTAAATGCCAACTATCCTGAGTGTGTAGATGGAAAGAGCAGGATGAATTGAAATTAAAGGGGAACCTTTAATTTCCTTTCCGGTGGGAAATAGATCATTAGAAACGATTATGCAGACAGAGAGAAAATGCTCTCTCGCTCTCTCACTCTCTCGCTCTCTCTCAACTCAAGGGCTTTATTGGCATGGGAAACATGTGTTAACATTGCCAAAGCAAGTGAAGTAGATAATAAACAAAAGTGAAATAGACAATAAAAATTAACAGTAAACATTACACATACAGAAGTTCCAAAAGAATAAAGACATTTCAAATGTCATATTATGTCTATAGACAGTGTTGTAACAATGTGCAAATAAACTCAGCAAAAAAAGAAATGCCTCTTTTTCAGAATCCTGTCTTTCAAAGATAATTCGTAAAAATCCAAATAACTTCACAGATCTTCATTGTAAAAGGTTTAAACACTGTTTCCCATGCTTGTTCAATGAACCATAAACAATTAATGAACATGCACCTGTGGAACGGTTGTTAAGACACTAACAGCTTACAGACGGTAGGCAATTAAGGTCACAGTTATGAAAACTTAGGACACTAAAGAGGCCTTTCTACTGACTCTGAAAAACACCAAAAGAAGGATGCCCAGGGTCCCTACTCATCTGCGTGAACGTGCCTTAGGCATAATGCAAGGAGGCATGAGGCCTGCAGATGTGGCCAGGGCAATAAATTGCGTACATTTGCGCTTATCGTCGAAGGAATAAGCGTTACACCGAGGCCTGTACTCTGGAGCGGGATTGATTTGGAGGTGGAGGGTCCGTCATGGTCTGGGGCGGTGTGTCATTATCGGACTGAGCTTGTTGTCATTGCAGGCAATCTCAAGGCTGTGCGTTACAGGGAAGACATCCTCCTCCCTCATGTGGTACCCTTCCTGCAGGCTCATCCTGACATGACCCTCCAGCATGACAATGCCACCAGCCATACTGCTCGTTCTGTGCGTGATTTCCTGCAAGACAGGAATGTCAGTGTTCTGCCATGGCCTGCGAAGAGCCCAGATCTCATACCCATTGAGCACGTCTGGGACCTGTTGGATCGGAGGGTGAGGGCTAGGGCCATTCCCCCCAGAAATGTCTGGGAACTTGCAGGTGCCTTGGTGGAAGAGTGGGGTAACGTCTCACAGCAAGAACTGGCAAATCAGGTGCAGTCCATGAGGAAGAGATGCACTGCAGTACTTAATGCAGCTGGTGGCCACACCAGATACTGACTGTTACTTTTGAATTTGACGCCCCCTTTGTTCAGGGACACAACCGATCGCTGCAGCTGTACATAGTCCATCTGTAAATAGCCCACCCAATCTACCTACCTCATCCACATATTGTTAGTATTTACTTTTCTGCTCTTTTGCACACCAGTATCTCTACTTGCACATCATCATCTGCTCATTTATCACTCCAGTGTTCATCTGCTAAATTGTAATTACTTCGCTACTATGGCCTATTTATTGCCTACCACCTCACGCCATTTGCACACACTGTATATAGACTTTCTTTTTTCTATTGTGTTATTAACTGTACACTTGTCTATTCCATGTACATTTGTTTGTCGGCCTCTAAAAAGCTTTCTTATTTAAAGACTTTCAAAAGATCTGATTGAATTGCTTAGAGATCCCTTTAGATATCCCCATGTAGTGTCACACTGCTTTGCTTTATCTTGGCCAGGTCGCAGTTGTAAATGAGAACTTGTTCTCAACTAGCCTACCTGGTTAAATAAAGCTGAAATTAATATATATATATATATATATATATATATATTACTCCATTTCTGTTAGTCACATGTCTGTGAAACTTGTTCAGTTTATGTCTCAGTTGTTGAATCTTGTTATGTTCATACAAATATTTACACATGTTAAGTGAAAATAAACGCAGTTGACAGTGAGAGGACGTTTCTTTTTTTGCTGAGTTTAGTTAAAGTACAAAAGGGAAAATAAATAAACATGAATATGGGTTGTATTTACAATGGAGTTTGTTCTTCATTGGTTACCCTTTTCTTGTGGCAACAGGTCACACATCTTGCTGCTGTGATTCACACTGTGGTATTTCACCCAATAGATATGGGAGTTTATCAAAATTGGATTTGTTTTCGGATTCTTTGTGGATCTGTGTAATCTGAGGGAAATATGGGTCTCTAATATGGTCATACATTTGGCAGGAGGTTAGGAAGTGCAGCTCAGTTTCCACCTCATTTTGTGAGCACATAGCCTGTCTTCTCTTGAGAGCCAGGTCTGCCTTTCTCAATAGCAAGGCTATGCTCACTGAGTCTGTACATAGTCATAGTCAGTCACAGTGTCACATATTCTGCCACTGTGTACTCTCTGTTTAGGGACAAATAGCATTCTAGTTTGCTCTGTTTTTTGTTAATTCTTTCCAATGTGTCAAGTAATTATCTTTTTGTTTTCTCATGATTTGGTTGGGTCTAATTGTGTTGCTGTCCTGGGGCTCTGTGGGGTCTGTTTGTGTTTGTGAACATCTTTCTGATCTCTGTAGGCAATGGCTTTGTTATGGAAGGTTTGGGAATCGCTTCCTTTTAGGTGGTTGTAGAATTTAACGGCTCTTTTCTGGATTTTTATAATTAGCGGGTATCGGCCTAATCCTGATCCGCATGCATTATTTGGTGTTTTATGTTGTTTCTCAGTGGTCTACATCAAAGGGGTTTCTCAGTGGTTTAAACAGGGGAATGTCTGGTACATCAAAGGGGTTTCTCAGTGGTTTAAACAGGGGAATGTCTGGTACATCAAAGGGGTTTCTCAGTGGTTTAAACAGGGGAATGTCTGGTACATCAAAGGGGTTTCTCAGTGGTTTAAACAGGGGAATGTCTGGTACATCAAAGGGGTTTCTCAGTGGTTTAAACAGGGGAATGTCTGGTACATCAAAGGGGTTTCTCAGTTGTTTAAACAGGGGAATGTCTGATACATCAAAGGGGTTTCTCAGTTGTTTAAACAGGGGAATGTCTGATACATCAAAGGGGTTTCTCAGTTGTTTAAACAGGGGAATGTCTGGTACATCAAAGGGGTTTCTCAGTGGTTTAAACAGGGGAATGTCTGGTACATCAAAGGGGTTTCTCAGTGGTTTAAACAGGGGAATGTCTGATACAAAATGGCTTCTCCATGGTCTAAACTGTTAGTTTACACATGTTGTTTACGAAGCACGTGACAAATCAAATTTGATTTGATTTGAGTCACTAACCAAAGGAACTCATCATCCCTTTACTTTAGAAAAATCCACTGCAACAAATAAGATGAATAAAAACTCTCTCTTAACAGGAAGAGAAGCGGGGCAAAAAGCATAGAGAAACTCTGGTCTAGCGGTAATACCACTGGTAATAACTGTCAAGTGTCAAACACAAGCACATGATGAATCTCCTCTGGAAAGAGAGCGACGGGGGGAGGAGGAGAGGAAGAGAGAGCAGTGAACAAAGGCACTACGTCAGCTTTGAGTAATGAAGGAGGCACTAGAGAGAGAGAAGAGAGGAAAGGGAGGATGAGGGGAAAGGGGAAGAGGGGATGAGGGGTCGGGCTTCAATTATTGATGAAAAAAAGGACACGACATGTCCTAGGCTACTCACCCCTTTGGCATCAAATCAAACACTTCAGGAGAGAGAGAGAGAGACAGAGATGATAAATGCATCAGTCTATGTCTGTCAAAGAGATTATAGTACTGTATACTGTCGAACTCAGCACAATTGGTTGTAGTCTGACACTAACACTGTATGGTACGACACCTTTTCATTTCATTAGCCAATAGCCATAATTACCTATAGTAGATTAGGTGGTTTGATGCCTTAACTCAGCCATTCTCTCTCCTGCCATGTCTACTGGTACTGATGGAAGGAATCCAACCATAGTCTATGTACCTTAGACAGGTGACGCACACTTTAGAAGACGAGGTGCTACCTAGAATCCTAAAGGGTTCTTCAACTGTCCCTCCGAAAATAACTATTTTTGGTTCCAAGTGGAACCCTTTCACCACCAAATGGTTCTACCTGAAACCAAAAAGGGTTATCTTATGGGGACAAAAGAAGAATACTTTTTTCTAAGTGTGCGTGGTAGAGAGGCTGCGTTTATGCGCTACATTTACATTTAACATTTAAGTCATTTAGCAGACGCTCTTATCCAGAGCGACTTACAAATTGGAAAGTTCATACATATTCATCCTGGTCCCCCCGTGGGGAATGAACCCACAACCCTGGCGTTGCAAGCGCCATGCTCTACCAACTGAGCCACACGGGACCTATCCTCCTGCGTCCTCTAGTCTAGCGTTTTCATATGGAGTCAGCTGTGCCAACTGCTCAGGGCACTAACAGGTCGATTTACAGTCGAGATAAGAGTGTGAGGTACATACCCATGTGAAGGTTGTCCTCTGCAGGATCATCCAACACCTGCAACAATAATAACACATCATCAGGAATACATCCCATAATATTATTAAGCATAAGAGGCAGACACGGGTAAATAGCGTTGTTCGGCCCACCGTGATTATTGCTTTTATAAAACTGTTACCAACATATTAAAATTACAATAAATTACATAGTTTCATTAAAATGTTATTTTGATAAGTAAATTAATACAATTTAATTATTCCATCAGAAGATATATTCTGGACAAAAATCTGATTGTTAGTTATTTTGTCCATGTTTCTACAGATGTTGAATTAAGTCTTGAATTATTTTTGCATAGTTGCTTTGCAAAAGGACTGGTCATCAGTTCTAAACAAAATGGTTGCTACGCTGCTCGTCCAATCAGCATTTAGGATCCAAACGACCAGTTTTATAATACACCCTACCTGGAACTTAAGGTCAGTTCTCATTTCTTTTCATTCATTTTTTTCTTCCCCTTGTAATCAGGAAATTATGTAGGCCTGGGACACCACATATGTACATTTAATTATCAGGTGGAACATAAAACCACAGTACCCTGGACCTCGGGTAAGATGTCAACAGCCCAGCCCTATAGTATATGCATTACCATGACACTGAAGAATGCAGCATAGCTGTCACGATCGTCGTAAGAAGCGGACCAAAGCGTAGCGTGGTTTGAATACCTATTTCTAGATTTAATGAAGAACACTTAAACAAAAAACAACAAAAGGAATAAGACGAACGTGACCGCTATAGAAACACTGTGCTAACATGCAACATAACATAGACAATAACCAAAACACCTGCATCCCCCCATGTCACACCCTGACCTAACTAAAATAATAAAGAGAACAAAGATAACTAAGGCCAGGGCGTGACAGTATCCCCCCCCAAAAGGTGCGGACTCCGGCCGCAAAACCTTACACTGAAGGGGAGGGTCCGGGTGGGCAGCTCAGACTGAGGGGCATCTCAGGACTGAGGGGCATCTCAGGACTGAGGGGTAGCTCCGGACTGAGGGGCAGCTCCGGACTGAGGGGCAGCTCCGGACTGAGGGGCAGCTCCGGACTGACGGGCAGCTCTGGACTGAAAGGCAGCTCCGCACTGAAAGGCAGCTCATGACTGAAGGGCAGCTCATGACTGAGAAGTAGCTCATGACTGAAGAGCAGCTCATGACGGCGCTGGGCAGACGGGCAGCTCAGACGGCGCTGGGCAGACGGGCAGCTCAGACGGGGCTGGGCAGACGGGCTGCCCGCCCAGAGCCGCCCGCTCAGGCTTGCCGAGGCGCACTGTAGGCCTGGTGCGTGGTGCCGGAACTGGTGGTACCGGGCTGGGGACACGCACCACTGGGCGAGTGCGGGGAGCAGGAACAGGGCATACTGGACCCTGGAGGCGCACAGTAAGCCTGGTGCGTGGTGCCGGAACTGGTGGTACCGGACTGGGGACACGCACCACTGGGCGAGTGCGGGGAGGAGGAACAGGGCTTACAGGGCTCTGGAGATGCACAGGAAGCCTGGTGCGTGGTGTTGGCACTGGTGGTACTGGATAGACCGGACCGTGAAGACGCACTGGCGGTCTCGAGCTAATGGCCTGCACAACCCGTCCTGGCTGGATGGTAACTCTAGCTCGGCACGTGCGGGGTGCAGGCACAGGATGCACTGGGCTGTGCAGACATACTGGAGACACAGTGCGCAACGCCGGCGCAGGATATCCTGGCCCGAGGAGACCCACTGGCTGTCTGGAGAGCAGGGCTGGAACCATCTTCCCTGGCTGGATCCTCACCCTAGCTCGGCAGATGCGGGGAGCTGGGATGTAGCGAACCGGGCTAAGCATGCGTACTGGAGACACCGTGCGTTCTACCGCATAACACGGTGCCTGACCAGTATGACGCTCTCTCTCTCCATAGTAAGCACGGGGAGTTGGCGCAGGTCTCCTACCTGGCTTCGCCACACACCCCGTGTGCCCCCGGCAATTTTTTTGGGGGGCTGCCTCTTGGGCTTCCTACCGCGCCGCCGTGCTGCCTCCATTCGCCGGTATCCCTCCTCACACTGCTCCAGAGAATCCCAGGCGGGCTCCGGCACTCTCCCTGGGTCGACCGCCCACCTGTCTATCTCCTCCCAAGTTGTATAGTCCAGATTCTGCTCCCATGTCCAGAAATCATGACATCGCTGCCTCTCCTGCTCCTGCCCGTTACCACGCTGCTTGGTCCTATTTTGGTGGGTTATTCTGTCACGATCGTCGTAAGAAGCGGACCAAAGCGCAGCGTGGTTTGAATACATATTTCTAGATTTAATGAAGAACACTTAAACAAAAAACAACAAAAGGAATAAGACGAACGTGACCGCTATAGAAACACTGTGCCAACATGCAACATAACATAGACAATAACCAAAACACCTGCATCCCCCATGTCACACCCTGACCTAACTAAAATAATAAAGAGAACAAAGATAACTAAGGCCAGGGCGTGACAATAGCAAGTATTCATTGGCCTTTAAAGCACTTGTCTCAAGAGGATCTTTAGATGCCAGTTCGAATTGAGCCCAATTGAGGAGGATATTAATATCTAACATGTACTGTATTATCTCAGCTACTAACCATCTGTGACAAATGTAATTGCCACATTACGTTTTACATTTTCCCTCTAGCTGAGACTCTTTTATAACAAGAGAACAGTTCTGAGGCATAATAAGAACATTTGACTGTGAATTGGAGAGGCACAATGAATATGATCTCAGCCCAGTGCCCAACCCAGGCCTGGTAGGTACTTTACATAATGAACTTTGAATTGGGAATGAATGGAGAATAGAGGAGGACAGGAGGAGATGAGGAGATGGGGAGAGGAGGACAGGAGGAGATAGAGAGAGGAGGACAGGAGGAGATGGAGAGAGGAGGACAGGAGGAGATAGAGAGAGGACAGGAGGACAGGAGGAGATAGAGAGAGGACAGGAGGACAGGAGGAGATAGAGAGAGGACAGGAGGACAGGAGGAGATGGAGAGAGGATGACAGGAGGAGATGAGGGAGGAGGACAGGAGGAGATAGAGAGAGGAGGACAGGAGGAGATAGAGGAGGACAGGAGGAGATGGAGAGAGGAGGACAGGAGGAGATGAGGGAGGAGGACAGAAGGAGATGGAGAGAGGAGGACAGGAGGAGATGAGGGAGGAGGACAGGAGGAAATGGAGCGAGGAGGACAGGAGGAGATGGAGCGAGGAGGACAGGAGGAGATGGAGAGAGGAGGACAGGAGGAGATGGAGCGAGGAGGACAGGAGGAGATGAGAGAGGAGGACAGGAGGCGATGGAGAGTGAAGGACAGGAGGAGATGGATAGAGGAGGACAGGAGGAGTGGGAGTGGCTGGTTGATCTGGGATGAGGCTGTAGAGTGAAACACTAAGAGAGGAGCTCCACTTTCACTGTAACTCATTATGACTGACTGGTACAGTGCTGCTGGGAGTCCCAGAGGTACCCATGGCCACCCACTGACTCCCATCCCATCTCCATCTCCGCGCCTCCACCCTCCCCTCCTTTCACTGTAACTCATTATGACTGACTGGTACAGTGCTGCTGGGAGTCCCAGAGGTACCCATGGCCACCCACTGACTCCCATCCCATCTCCATCTCCGCGCCTCCACCCTCCCCTCCCCTCCTTTCACTGTAACTCATTATGACTGACTGGTACAGTGCTGCTGGGAGTCCCAGAGGTACCCATGGCCACCCACTGACTCCCATCCCATCTCCATCTCCGCGCCTCCACCCTCCCCTCCTTTCACTGTAACTCATTATGACTGGCTGGCATGGTACCTCCTACTGACTCCAGCCCCAGCCCTCTCGATGCCCTCCACCCACCCGGCCCTCCATCAGGCCCTGATGAGGCACCCCAAATAAGTCTGGGTGCGCCCCCCCGCCGTCTGCCAGTGATTGAAGAGCACCCTGATGATGTCACTGGAGAGACGACTGCATCAGTGCGGTGCGTTAGGTCTGTCTCTCCTCCGTCTCTCCTCCGTCTCTCCTCTCTAAATATACATCTCCTTCACATAAGCCACTGTGGTGAGCAGCGCAGTGATTGGTCACGTCCCACGGTGCACTACACCGTGCCTTCAGAAACTAGTACACTACACCGTGCCTTCAGAAACTAGTGCACTACACCGTGCCTTCAGAAACTAGTGCACTACACCGTGCCTTCAGAAACTAGTGCACTACACCGTGCCTTCAGAAACTAGTGCACTACACCGTGCCTTCAGAAACTAGTACACTACACCTTGCCTTCAGAAACTAGTGCACTACACCGTGCCTTCAGAAACTAGTGCACTACACCGTGCCTTCAGAAACTAGTGCACTACACCGTGCCTTCAGAAACTAGTGCACTACACCGTGCCTTCAGAAACTAGTGCACTACACCGTGCCTTCAGAAACTAGTACACTACACCGTGCCTTCAGAAACTAGTGCACTACACCGTGCCTTCAGAAACTAGTGCACTACACCGTGCCTTCAGAAACTAGTGCACTACACCGTGTCTTCAGAAACTAGTGCACTACACCGTGCCTTCAGAAACTAGTACACTACACCGTGCCTTCAGAAACTAGTGCACTACACCGTGCCTTCAGAAACTAGTACACTACACCGTGCCTTCAGAAACTAGTGCACTACACCGTGCCTTCAGAAACTAGTGCACTACACCGTGCCTTCAGAAACTAGTGCACTACACCGTGCCTTCAGAAACTAGTGCACTACACCGTGCCTTCAGAAACTAGTGCACTACACCGTGCCTTCAGAAACTAGTGCACTACACCGTGCCTTCAGAAACTAGTGCACTACACCGTGCCTTCAGAAACTAGTGCACTACACCGTGCCTTCAGAAACTAGTGCACTACACCGTGCCTTCAGAAACTAGTGCACTACACCGTGCCTTCAGAAACTAGTGCACTACACCGTGCCTTCAGAAACTAGTGCACTACACCGTGCCTTCAGAAACTAGTACACTACACCGTGCCTTCAGAAACTAGTGCACTACACCGTGCCTTCAGAAACTAGTGCACTACACCGTGCCTTCAGAAACTAGTGCACTACACCGTGCCTTCAGAAACTAGTGCACTACACCGTGCCTTCAGAAACTAGTGCACTACACCGTGCCTTCAGAAACTAGTGCACTACACCGTGCCTTCAGAAACTAGTGCACTACACCGTGCCCTCAGAAACTAGTGCACTACACCGTGCCCTCAGAAACTAGTGCACTACACCGTGCCCTCAGAAACTAGTGCACTACACCGTGCCTTCAGAAACTAGTGCACTACACCGTGCCTTCAGAAACTAGTGCACCACGCCGTGCCTTCAGAAACTAGTGCACAACACCGTGCCTTCAGAAACTAGTGCACTACACCGTGCCTTTAGAAACTAGTACACTACACCGTTCCTTCAGAAACTAGTGCACCACGCCGTGCCTTCAGAAACTAGTGCACTACACCGTGCCTTCAGAAACTAGTACACTACACCGTGCCCTCAGAAACTAGTGCACTACACCGTGCCCTCAGAAACTAGTGCACCACGCCGTGCCTTCAGAAACTAGTGCACTACACCGTGCCTTCAGAAACTAGTCAGACCACTTTGACTTTTTTTTCAACATGTTGTTACGTTACGGCCTCATTCTAAAATGGATTACATAGTTGTTGTTTTTTCCCCCTCATCAATCTACACACAATACCCCATAATGACATCACAATACCTCATAATGACATCACAATACCTCATAATGACATCACAATACCCCATAATGACAATGCAAAAAAACCTGGGTTTTAGAAACTGAAATATCACATTTACATAAGTATTCAGACCCTTTACTCAGTACTTTTTTGAAGCACCTTTGGCAGGAATTACAGCCTCGAGCCTTCTTGGCTATGACGCTACAAGCTTGGCACACACTGTATTTGAAGAGTTTCTCCCATTCTTCTCTGCAGAACATACTCAAGCTCTGTCAGGTTGGATCGGGAGTGTCGCTGCACAGCTGTTTTCAGGTCTCTTCAGAGATGTTCAATCGGGTCCAAGTCCGGGCTCTGGCTGGGCCACTCAAGGACATTCAGAGACTTGTCCCGAAGCCACTCCTGCGTGTGTGCTTAGGGTCGTCGTCCTGTTGGAAGGTGAACCTTCACCCCAGTCTGAGATCCTGAGCGCTCCGAAGGAGGTTTTCATCAAGGATCTCTCTGTACTTTGCTCAGTTCATCTTTGCCTCGATCCTGACTAGTCTCCCAGTCTCTGCCACTGAAAAACATCCCCAGAGCATGATGCTGCCACCACCATGCTTCACCGTAGGGATGGTGCCAGGTTTCCTCCAAATGTGACGCTTGGTATATCAGACCAGATAATCTTGTTTCTCATGTTCTGCGAGTCGTTTAGGTGCCTTTTGGCAAACTCCAAGCGGGGTGTCACGTGCCTTTTACTGAGGAGTGGCTTCCGTCTGGCCACTCCACCATAAAGGCCCGATTGGTGGAGTGCTGCAGAGAAGGTTCTCCCATCTCCACAGAGGAACTCTGGAGCTCTGTCAGAGTGACCATCGGGTTCTTGGTCACCTCCCTGACCAAGGCCCTTCTCCCCCGATTGCTCAGTTTGGCAAACTTCTACCATTTAAGAATGATGGAGGCCACTATGTTCTTGGCGACTGTCAATGCTGCAGAAATGTTTTGGTACTCTTCTCCAGATCTGTACCTCGACACAATCCTGTCTCGGAGCTCTATGTACAATTCCTTCGACCTCATGGCTTGGTTTTTGCTCTGACATGCACTGTCAACTGTAGGACCTTATATAGACAGGTGTGTGCCTTTCCAAATCATGTCCAATCAATTTAATTTACCACAGGTGGACTCCAATCAAGTTGTAGAAACATCTCAAGGATGATCAATGGAAACAGGATGCAGCTGAGCTCAATTTCGAGTCTCATAGCGCTACACACGGTGTAGTGCACAGAATACTTCTATAAATAAGGTATTTCTGTTTCTTGTGTTTTTATAAATTTGCACAAAAAAAAGAAGATCTTTGTCATTATGGGGTATTGTGTGTAGATTGCTGATCTTTTTATTTTATTTAATCAATTTTAGAATAAGGCTGTAACATAAAAAAAATGTGGAAAAAGTCAAGGGGTCTGAATACTTTCCGAAAGCACTGTGTATATATAGGGAATAGGGTTTAGGACACAACCAGGTTGTTCATGCTGTGTATTCCGTGGAGGTATGACGAGGTTAGCAGCATCGAGGCTTAGTATGCATGTCACGCCCTGACCATAGATTGCTTTGTATGTTTATATGTTTTGTTTGGTCAGGGTGTGATGTGGGTGGGCATTCTATGTTGTATGTCTAGGTTGTCTATTTCTATGTGTTTGGCCTGTTGTGGTTCCCAATCGTTGTCTCTGATTGGGAGCCATACTTAGGTAGCCTGTTTTCCATTTTGAGTTGTGGGTGATTGTGTCACGTTCTGACACTAGTTCTTGTGCTATTTCTTTGTTTTAGTTGGTCAGGACGTGAGTTGGGTGGGTTATCTATGTTTTGTGTTTCTATGTTGGGTTTCTCGTTTGGCCTGATATGGTTCTCAATCAGAGGCAGGTGTTAGTCATTGTCTCTGATTGGGAACCATATTTAGGTAGCCTGTTTTCTGTTGTGTTTTGTGGGTGGTTATTTCCTGTTTAGTGTTTTTGTGTTTCACCTTTCGGGACTGTTCGTTTGTCGGTTTATTGTTTTGTTTCAGTGTTCAGTTTTATTATTAAAACATTATGGACACATACCACGCTGCATCTTGGTCCTCTTCTTCTCCTCCAGATGACAAACGTTAGAGATTGTTTTCTGTTTTGTGCATAATCCTTACAGAACTGTTTCGTTTTCGTTCTCGCTCTTTATTATTTTTTTGTCATTTCAGTGTTCAGTTTATTTTGTTTATTAAAATGAACTCTTACCACGCTGCACCTTGGTCCTCTTCTCCAGACGAAAGCTGTTACAATGTATCCCAAATGGCATGCTATTCCCTTTCATCTGTCTCCAAATAAGTATCGCTCCTTCAGCTTTCCCCTCAATATATGACACTGTGTGGTAAATGAAAGCCTGTAGCTGATGTCTGGTAAATGGACGTGGACACACCTGTGGTTCTGTGGTGGTGGTAGCATGTCTCATGATTGCTACAGTAACAACTATCAATGAAAGTGTTGTCTTGCTGGGTGAAGCGTAAAATGCATATTTGTCATGGCCTCTTAGGTCAAATTAAATTGCTTTACGATTCCACTTCACATTCTCCTTGCTTGGCCTCTTGTTTCTTTACTAGAGACAGACACAGTGAAACAGACTCTACTCTCACGTCTTGTGCCTTATGTTTCAGCTTACCTAGTGAACTATCCGTGCTAAATAAATAACAATGAAATGAAATATTGTTTCTTTACCGGGTACAAACACAGACGTTGGGCAGACACAGTGAAACAGACTCTACTGACACTTGGCCTATGGTTTCTTGATCAGAGTCACAGTGAGGTAGGCTCTCCGCTCACCTCCACCAGTTTGACTATGTTGAGATGGTCCAGCTTCTTGAGGATGGCGATCTCCTGGTACACCCTCTCCAGGGGGCCTAGGACTTTGGGCTGCTCCCCCTGGACCGCAGCCTTGGGTCCTCTCGGAGGGGGGCGACCTGCAGGGAACCAATAACCCCAAACCTCACGTCAGCTGCAATTTTAGACAATTAAATTAAATGTAACACAATTCAATCAATTTTAGAAAAATGCTAATATCAGTCCCATGATTTGAGTGGGATTTGTGCTACAAATGCTAAAATACTAGCGTATAGAAACAGTGCCAGGGAAACTAAACCAAAGCATGGATTTCAGTCCCATCTTATCCATTTGGTGAACTCTTTAACTCTTTAATATCTTTAACCCCTTATGCTCATGGAAATAGGCCTATATGGATAGAACCAAATTGAAATGTTTCTAACAAAAGAACTATAAACCGGGGCGGCAGATAGCCTAGTGGTTAGAGCGTTGGGCCAGTAACCGAAAGGTTGCTGAATCGAAGGCAGTTAACCCACGAAGGCAGTTAACCCACTGTTCCCTGGTAAGCCGTCAATGTAAATAATAATTTGTTCTTAACTGATTTGCCTAGTTTAAATAATGGTAAAATATATATTTTTTAAAAAGCATATGCACGACCATGGTTAAGAAAATACTATGGACATTATGGGGAAATTATCAGACCAAAAGGTGAGGACACATCAGTTGACCTGACACAAGACTGAATACAAAACATTACACTGTTGATTTGATGTGAATTTTACATTTCCTGTACTTTTCACAACATTTTGTCAATAACGAAAATACTCTGGATACATTCAGTAACATATTAAGAATGTTCAATGACATGTTGAAGTAGGTGAAATATAATACAAAGTATGTCAAGGGTTTGAGTGAGCGGTCTAACTGGTGTTGCTAAGTGACCAAACACCTCTCCAAACTGTGGGTTTGAGTTAGATCTCTAACTGGTGTTGCTAAGTGACCAAACACCTCGCCGAACTGTGGGTTTGAGTGAGAGGTCTAACTGGTGTTGCTAAGTGACCAAACACCTCTCCAAACTGTGGGTTTCAGTGAGAGGTCTAACTGGTGTTGCTAAGTGACCAAACACCTCTCCAAACTGTGGGTTTGAGTTAGATCTCTAACTGGTGTTGCTAAGTGACCAAACACCTCTCCGAACTGTGGGTTTGAGTGAGAGGTCTAACTGGTGTTGCTAAGTGACCAAACACCTCTCCAAACTGTGGGTTTGAGTTAGATCTCTAACTGGTGTTGCTAAGTGACCAAACACCTCTCCGAACTGTGGGTTTGTGTTAGATCTCTAACTGGTGTTGCTAAGTGACCAAACACCTCTCCAAACTGTGGGTTTCAGTGAGAGGTCTAACTGGTGTTGCTAAGTGACCAAACACCTCTCCAAACTGTGGGTTTGAGTTAGATCTCTAACTGGTGTTGCTAAGTGACCAAACACCTCTCCGAACTGTGGGTTTGAGTGAGAGGTCTAACTGGTGTTGCTAAGTGACCAAACACCTCTCCAAACTGTGGGTTTGAGTTAGATCTCTAACTGGTGTTGCTAAGTGACCAAACACCTCTCCAAACTGTGGGTTTGAGTGAGAGGTCTAACTGGTGTTGCTAAGTGACCAAACACCTCTCCAAAATGTGGGTTTGAGTGAGAGGTCTAACTGGTGTTGCTAAGTGACCAAACACCTCTCCAAACTGTGGGTTTGAGTTAGAACTCTAACTGGTGTTGCTAAGTGACTAAACACCTATCCAAACTGTGGGTTTGAGTTAGAACTCTAACTGGTGTTGCTAATTGGCCTAAAACCTTATTTCAATGCACTTTTATGACACTATAAGGTGTTTTTTTTTAGCTCTACTAGCTTTGCCATTGAGGAACTGAAGCAAGCACCTTTGTACTATTTGTTTGTAACACAGCCCTGCGTCCGCACCATCATACAATTATTGGCGTTGTTTACGCAATCGAAAAACGTTCCATTATAAATTGGAATCTGGGTCAGCTGGGCATCATCTGAAAGCTTGTTCCATTGCCAAAATGGCTAGCTAAGTTATGCAAATTGATCTTACAGCGTTAGGCTTTCAAAAGACACTTCAGACAAACAGATTGTAATTTAGGTGCTCACAGAATATAGAGTCATGAGTGCATTCAAGTGCGTGTTCTGCGGCTAATGCTTGTCGCAATACGACATGCGTATGCTAATTCTGTTCAGGACAGGACAGGGTATAACACATGTCATCCTTGTACTGTAAATGACCTGCGTTTTCAAATATGGAAATGTAAAGTGCACATTTCGGCTCATGGGTGTGTGTTTTGCTTGTATGATATCAAAGCGATATTTATTATACTCCTCAACGTCTCATCTTTCAGAACACATGGACTCCTCTCCATTTACAGCATTTCTCTCACTCAAGACAACAACAAATGTGCAAAAGTTGCCCAATTAGCGGGAGGGATGGGGGCATTTTATAACGGCTGTCAGTTAAAACCCACAGAGCACTGTGAACCGGAGAACCTGAGCTGACGTCATTTATAGAATGTTACTGTACAGCCACTGGGTTCCAATTTAAGTGCTTATGAATGACATAATCTGCCATTTTAAACCCGTATACAGGATGACAGGAGCTGTGTGTGGAAACGGCTAGGATCCTAACTGTATACTTGGTTTGATGGCCTTTTGAGCTGTATTTAATAATAATAATAATAATAATAGTAATAATAATATTAATAGTAATATCTATAATAACAATAACAATATTAATATTATTATTATTAATAATAATAGTAATAATAATACTACTATTAATAGTAATATTAATAATAATAATAACAATAATAATATTACTAGTAATATTTAAAATAATAATATTAATATTATTATTATTATTATTATTAGTAATAATAATAACAATAGTAATAATAATAATATTAATAGTAATAATAATAATAATAATAATAACAATAATAATATTACTAGTAATATTTAAAATAATAATAACAATATTAATATTATTATTATTAGTAATAATAATAACAATAGTAATAATAATAATATTAATAGTAATAATAATAATAATAATAAAAAAATAATAGTAATATTAATAATAATAATAATAACAATAAATGTCATTTAGCAGACACTTTTATCCAAAGCGACAATGTTTTTCTTCTCGTATGGGTGGTACCAGGAATCCAGGAATGGAAGGCACCACCTGAGCTCCAGAGGAGCAGTGACCTAAGTAATACGTTGAATGTGTCAAGGTCCAACCGTGTGACACGTACGTGGAAATCCATACTGCTTCATCAGCTTCTTCTTGGACACCACCTTCATGGCCTGAGGGGGATGAGATTGGTCATATTAGTGAGCTAACATGCCATATCTTTCCTTCTGGTCACTCACACACTATTAGTTGAATCACTAACAATAAAGAGAGACACACACACACCACACAGTACACTTCAGTGCAGAAAACACAGAACACTTCAAGTTCATTCAATCATTTTCATTCATTCATTTATCCATCCATCCATCCATCCATCCATCCATTCATTCATCCATTCATCCATCCATCCATCCATCCATCCATCCATTCATTCATTCATTCATTCATTCATTCATTCATTCATCCATCCATCCATCCATCCCATACTGAACAGGATTAAGGGAGAGAGACTAACAGAATGGTCATGAGGGGGTCATACTAGATACATACAGAACCCCGGTACTTTAGTGAGGACCACTGGCTACTATTCTGAGATTTTTTGTGGTGGGCTTTGCGGCACCCAGAGGTGCTGAGGCATCACCTAAGTGGGTGCTGAGGCATCACCTAAGTGGGTGCTGAGGCATCACCTAAGTGGGTGCTACACAGTTGGAAGAGGAGAAGTTCAGTGGCTATAAGACCCAGACTGGTTCCCAGACTTGTCCTCTACAAGATCATCAGCAGATTCCATCACCATCATCCTGTGACCACATACCTCCACTCAAGCCATGAACTGACCCGATCCATCTCCGAAGGATGCACTATTTAAAGACTTGGCCTTTATTGGTTGACCTGTCATATTGCTTGTTTGTTTTGTTTGCTCTTGAAGAATGCTATATTTATTATTAGAAGGTGTAAAGAAGTCTAAAGTCTTACAGCATTCAATAAATGTCCTATACATTAGCTAGTCCCTTCAGGAATTTGTAGAGATTTTTAGTGCCATCTGCGGGCAAAAATGTTTGATTTTCCTAAAACAATTCTGACATTTTGCATGGCGATATAAGATAATTTTGTTAAATTTGTCGCGAAAATGTGCCGTAAACAGAAAACGTTTCTCGACACGTGGCTTGATTGAACCATGTTATCTGGTAAATGTCTTGCGATTGGTTGAAATTGCGAGCACTCTTTCTCTACTGCGGTGATGGGTCAGTTTAATGCGATAATATTGAGATGATTTAACTAATTAATGCCGAAATAGTGCGGTGATTGGTCAAAATGTGCGATCTCAGAATGACGGAATCCTGGAGAAACTGATTAGTGTACACCAGCGTTGCAGGGACACTCGCTGTCAAAGCATCATGTTTCTCTGAACCATAGTGAAGTGGATGACATAATAACATCTTTAACTTCCTGTATTTATCTCCATATTAATCAAAGAAAGCTTTCATAAATGTTTCCATTGTGTCGTTTCTTGTGCTAATGGCGTACTTAAGATTCTCTGCTTGCGGGTAAGAAATGACTATGGAAATGGACTGATGCACAGTGGATGATTGGTTCTGTTAGGAAAGGGTTGACTTCTGTTATTGACAAGATTAAAGGACCAATGTAGTCATAAATATTGATTGATATACATTTCTACACTATGAGGTTGGAATAATACTGTGAAATTGTGAGAATTATGATAAAGCCCTTTTAGTGTCAGAGCTGTTGGAAAAGACAGCCTGCAATTTCAGCTTGTTTTGGTGGGATGGAAATGGACACATCACCAGGTGGTAAATTAGTTAATAAACCAATAAGAATGAGAGTTCCAAACCTCTCTGCCAATAACAGCTAGTTAGTTTTCAGTTTTCCCCTCCCCAAATCAGACCACTCCCAGACAGTCCTAGAAGAATTATTGCATGAGAAATTGCTCTTTGCTAAGAAATTATATATTTTTTTTTTATATATATTTTTTTTACAATTTTAAACTGAAAACAAATCACAGTAATGTACTTAATTGTTACCCCAAAATGATTTGATATTGTAGATCAAAACAGCTGTATTGAACCTTTAACTCAGGTAATGAGGACTCCAGAAAGCAAGCTGATGGTTCCGATGTTGGAGTCTGCAGTTTGTTACCAAGGTGGCCATACATCCACATTGAAACTCATTAACTTGTTACCTACAGTCATGCTATTGAAGTTCACAAAGCTAAACTTTCTTCCCTCAGTAAGAATCCTAAACCGTGCAGCTCAGGATAGAATTAACAACATCCTGTGAATTCACAACTTCAGAGAATTCTGGTGTTCTAGTGATGTGAGAGCCAAGTTCAGTGTCACACACACACACACACACACACACACACACACACACACACACACACACACACACACACACACACACACACACACACACACACACACACACACACACACACACACACACACACACACACACACACCTCATTACCTTATCATTTATAGCACTAATTAGCTGTTAATTCCTCGCACCTGCGGAATACATGTGTTTCCCGTTGGCTAATGAATAGGACCCATCTGAACGCATTACACAGTTTTATTAACGACATCATTCATATTCTCCCTGTGTGTGTAACGTCCAGGACATCAGACACTGTTCAGACACCATGATGAAGGACCATGGAAGGTGCATATCTTATAGGAGATCGTTTTGTATTTTATTCTACTTCTTCAGACAGTACCCTCACCACCCTGTAGTATTGCTAGTTATTTCCCTGCCTGTGTCAAAGATCACAACATTAAAGCCTATTCATAGTGTAGTCTTCCATTGATGTCATAGTTCTCCCAGGATCAGCTCGGGTGAGTTTAAAGAGGAGAAGGGCAAGATGACAGCAGTCTGTAAGTCATTGAGAGAGGACATCAGTTCTGTACGTGAATCCATGATAACAATGTGAGAGAAATCAGACTATCTCGAGGGACAATGAAGGCGGAACAACATGGTTGTGGATGGAATTGCAGAATCTCCACATGAGACCTGACTAAGTGAGGGAAATAATCTCTGAGAAATTGAAGATGGACCACAGGGAAGATTGAGGTGGAGCCCACAGGACTGGAAAACCCACCACCGGCCCAGGTGACAGGCCCAGGTGACAGGCCCAGGTGACAGGCCCAGGTGATAGGCCCAGGCCAATAGTGGTCAAGTTCCTGCGGTTCAAGGACAAGGTAGCTGTTCTGGAAACGGCCAAGAACTTGAGAGGAACGTATATCTTCCTCAACGAGGACTAATCCTGAAGCTGTGCGCCAGAAGAGGAAAGAACTTATCTCAGCCATGAAAGCTGCTAGAGCGCGTGGGGACATTGCTTACATCCGCTATGACAGACTCATTGTCCTCTCATTGAAAGCCAAGCCTGTGGTTTCGTAGCTTCAACCCCCGCAGCACACACACACACACACCAACTGATTAATGGACTGCTGAATGTATATTATTTTCTCTTGCTTTGTTTGCTCTCTTCCATATTAAGTCTATCTCTGATCAGCTACCCAGGAAAGGGCTGAAAACAGCCCATATTAATATATGTAGCCTTAGAAATAAGGTTCATGAAATCAATAACTTGCTAACATCAGATAACATTCATATATTATCCATTTCTGAGATTCACTTAGATAATTCATTTGATACAGCAGTAGCAATACAAGGATATAACATCTATAGAAGAGACAGGAATGATTATGGGGGAGGAGTTGCTGTATATATTCAGAGCCATAATCCCTCTAATGCTTAGAGAAGATCTCATGTCAAGTGTTATTGAAGTGTTGTGGTTGCAGGTTCACTTGGCACATCTAAAGCCTTTTCTTTAGGGGTGTTGCTATAGGCCACCAAGTGCTAACAGTCAGTATCTAAATAATATGTGTGAAATGTTTGATAGTGTATGTGATGTAAACAGAGAGGTCTACTTTCTTGGGGACCTGAATATTGACTGGTTTTCATCAAGCTGTCCGCTCAAGAGGAAGCTTCTAACTGTACTCCAGTGTAATCTGGTTCAGGTTATTAATCAACCTACCAGGGTGTTTACAAACACTACAGGAACAAGACCATCCACATGTATCGATCACATTTTACCAATGCTGTAGAACTTTGTTCTGAAGCTGTATCCGTACCCGTTGGATGCAGTGATCACAATATAGTGGCTATATCCAGGAAAGCCAAAGTTCCAACAAATGGGCCTAAAAGTGTATAAGAGATCACACAAAAGACTTTGCTGTGACTCTTATGTGAAAGATGTTAAAAATATTTGTTGGTCTGATGTGATTAATGAGGAGCATCCAGACGCTGCACTTGATGAATTTATGAAATTGCTTCTTCCAGTTATTGATAAACAAGCACCTATTAAGAAACTGACTGTTAGAACTGTTAAGGCTCCATGGATTGATGAGGAATTTAAAAACGGTATGGTAGAAAGAGATGGGGCAAAATGAGTGGCTAATAAGTCTGGCTGCACATATGACCGGTTGACTTATTGCAAATCGAGAAATTATGTGACTAAACTCAACAAAAAGTAGAAGAAACTGTATTATGAAGCTAAGATCAATTATATAAAGAAGGATGGAAAAAAACATGAGTACTTTAAATGAGATTATGGGCTTAATGACAAATTCAACTCCATCATTCATCGAAACAGATGGCATATTCATCACAAAACCATTTGATGTTCCCAATTATTTTAATGATTACTTCATTGGCAAAGTCAGCAAACTTGGCAGGAAATGCCAACAACAAACAGTGAGCCATCGCATAAAAAAAACAAATAATGAAAGAAAAGCATTGCAAGTTTGAATTTTGTAAAGTTAGTGTGAGAGAGGTGGATTTTTTTTATTTTTATCGATCAATAATGACAAACCTCTTGGCATTGACAACTTAGATGGAAAGCTACTGAGGATGGTAGCTGACTCTATAGTCACTCCTATCTGTCATATCTTTAATCTGAGATGAGAGGAAAGTCTTTGTCCTCAGGCCTGGAGGGAAGCCAAAGTCATTCCGCTACCCAAGAGGGGTAAAGCAGCCTTTACTGGTTCTAACAGCAGACCAATCAGCTTGCTGCCAGCTCTTAACAAACCGTTGGAAAAAATGTTGCTTGACCAAATACAATGCTATTCTCTGTAAACAAATGAACAACAGACTTTCAAGCATGCTTATAGAGAAGAGCACTCAGCGTGTACTGCACTGACACAAATGACTGATGATTGGTTGAAGTAAATTGATAATAAGAAGATTGTTGGCGCTGTACTGTTAGATTTCAGTGCAGCCGTTGATATTATTGACCATAACTTGTTGCTGAGAAAATGCACACTACCGGTCAAAAGTTTTAGAACACCTACTCATTCAAGGGTTTTTCTTTATTTGTACTATTTTCTACATTGTGGAATAATAGTGCAGACATCAAAACTATGAAATAACACATATGGAATCCTGTAGTAACCAAAAAAGCGTTAAACAAATCAAAATATATTTTATATTTGAGATTCTTCAAACAACCACCCTTTGCCTTGATAACAGCCTTGCACACTCTTTCTGTCAACCAGCTTCATGAGGTAGTCACCTGGAATGCATTTCAATTAATAGGTGTGCCTTCTTAAAAGTTAATTTGTGGAATTTCTTTCCTTCTTAATGCGTTTGAGCCAATCAGTTGTGTTGTGACAAGTTAGGGATGGTATACAGAAGATAGCCCTATTTGGTAAAAGACCTAGCAGACACAACTCAACATCAACTGTTCAGAAGAGACTGTGTGAATCAGGCCTTCATGGTCGAGTTGCTGCATAGAAACCAACACTAAAGGACACCAATAATAAGAAGAGACTTGCTTGGGCCAAGAAACACGAGCAATGGACATTAGACCGGTGGAAATTTGTCCTTTGGTCTGATGAGTCCAATTGGAGATTTTTGGTTCCAACACCAGTCTCAACGTCAACAGTGAAGAGGCGACTCCGGGATGCTGGCCTTCTAGGCAGAGTTGCAAAGAAAAAGCCATACCTCAGACTGGCCAATAAAAAGAAAAGATTAAGATGGGCAAAAGAACACAGGCACTGGAGAGGGGAACTCTGCATAGAAGGCCAGCATCCCGGAGTTGCCTCTTCACTGTTGACGTTGAGACTGGTATTTTGCGGGTACTATTTAATGAAGCTGCCAGTTGAGGACTTGTGAGACGTCTGTTTCTCAAACTAGACACTCTAATGTACTTGTCCTCTTGCTCAGTTGTGCACTCGGTTTTCCCACTCCTCTTTCTAGTCTGGTTAGGGCCAGTTTGCACTGTTCTGTGAAGGGAGTAGTACAGTAAGATCTTCAGTTTCTTGACAATTTCTCGCATGGAATAGCCTTCATTTCTCAGAACAAGAATAGAGTTTCAGAAGAAAGTTATTTGTTTCTGGACAGTTTGAGCCTGTATTCGAACCCACAAATGCTGATGCTCCAGATACTCAACTAGTCTAAAGAAGGACAGTTTTGTTGCTTCTTTAAACAGTACACAGTTTTCAGCTGTGCTAACATAATTGCAATGATCAATTAGCCTTTTAAATTGATACACTTGGATTAGCTAACACAACGCACCATTGGAACACAGGAGTGATGGTTGCTGATAATGGTCCACTGTACACATATGTAGATATTACATAAAAAATCTGACGTTTCCATCTAGAATAGTCAGTTACAACTTTAAAAATGTCTACACTGTATTTCTGATCAATTTGATGTTATTTTAATGGACAAAAATTTGTTTTTCATACAAAAACAAGGACATTTCTAAGTGACCCCAAACCTTTGAACGGTAGTGTATGTGGGAACTCCTTCAAAAAGCATTCCAGGTGAAGCTGATTGAGAGAATACTAAGAGTGTCCAAAGCTGTCATCAAGGCAAAGGGTGGCTACTTTGAAGAATCTCAAATCTAACATATACACTATATATACACAATAACACTTTTTTTGTTACTACGTGATTCCATGTGTGTCATTTCATTGTTTGATGTCTTCACTACTACTCTATAATGTAGAAAATAATAAAAAATTAAGAAAAACCCTTGAATGAGTAGGTGATCTAAAACTTCTGACCGGTAGTGTATGTGTTATAGCTTTTCAACATCTGCCATATCGTGGATTCAGAGCTATCTATGTTAAACATGTAAAGTGTGGTGTACCACTAGGCCCTCTACTCTTTTCTATTTTTACTAATGACC